>NC_048304.1:97199631-97356536 GCF_013100865.1 Trachemys scripta elegans | reverse complement strand
AGATGTATTGGAGCATAAGCTTTCGTGGGTGAATGCCCACTTCATCAGATGCATGTGACGAAGTGGGCATTCACCCACGAAAGCTTATGCTCCAATACATCTATTAGTCTTTGAGGTGCCACAGGACTCTTTGTTGCGTTTTCTTCAGAGTTACAAACAGCCTCCATTCCTGAGGTGTTCATAACTCTGAGGTTCTACTGTTTTTGCAAATTGTTTAAGATATGAGAAGTTTGGTAGAAATCCCATTATTGGATTACAAGTGAAACACATCAGATTTAGTGGAAAAAAATCCCATTTTAGAATTTCCACTACAGGAACTAACAAGTTTTAGATTTTTTTTTTTTTTTTTTTAACCTGTAACTGTTGCCTGGTGATGCTTCAGATGAACATGGATTGCAAATTCCTCCCTCACTGGGTGAGCTTGGCTACACTAGCCATGCTTTCTAATGTAATAAACACACAATGATTCAAACCTAGACTTACAAAATAGTAAAATAAGATGATTTTAAAATTAATTTGTTCACACAAACTCTGCTATGAATAATATACAATTCTCTTACGTTTTCCATGTGCAATAAGTAGCCAATCATATGCTTTGTTTTAAAGACTCTTAGATTGAGGAGAGTGGTAAAATACATTAGAATAAAAGAAATGTCTCTATCAAAGAGTGTAGTAACTTTCTTGTGTCATGTTCTGCATCATGACATCTTTGCCAAATGGTAGTTAGTCCTGCAGAAAGCCAACTCTTAGACCATTAAAAATGCAGTGCAAAGAAAGCAATTACATAGCTATATATACCACATTATCAATTATTCTTTCTAGGCTAAACAAGAGCTCTGAAGAGAATACATTTGTACAGTGCTATGTATAGAAATCAGTGACTCGTTATTTGATGGTAGCATATAAGAAGTTAGAGTGCTTTTAAATACCCATCAGTGATGAGAATACCCATCACCCTCAAGATGTTGTCCCAGGATATGTAAATGCCTCTCAACTACTACTTTGCCAGGACTATTTAAGGCTCATCTTCTTGACCATATCTTAATTAGTGATGCAACTCTTGGGAAGAAAGTCTTTTTCTAGTTTTGAATTCAATTTACCACCTTTGAATAGGAAGCAGATGTTGAAAATTTTCCCCTGGGATCCAACAGGGAAAGCACAGCAAAAATTAGATTCATGACCACTTTATTTTAAAAGACATTTATGTGTCAATAAAGAATCTAAACCCCTAAGTTTTACAATTTGATGATGGCATTTGGACATGTTTTGCTGACCTGGCCTTTATGTCTAATATAAAAGTTATTTTGCAAGCTTATTTGTGTATGATTTTTATAGTTATCTGCATCTTAATCTTTTTATATTTTTATATTTTTGTTTTACATAGGGCTTCATAATCATGTATATTATATTAATTATAAAGACAATCAAGCCACATGCCCTTCTTGTGTAACTTATACAAAAGCATTTCTATGCATCATGAGTCAGACCCTCAATCAAAATGTGCTGGGTGATATACAAATCCAAAAAGAGGCAAAGAATGACTAGAAAAGCTTTTCATTGTAAATGAGCATGTTAGTTCACTTCATGAACACAAAGCTCAGAAATGTTTCAAAAGAGCCAAATTTGAAACTTTCATGTCTGCAATTTAGAACAAACTACTGTGAATCGCAGCCCTCATTATGCATTTCACGTTTTCCACAAGGTACTTTCAGAAACAGGTTTTGGATATAGACTGAGGAATTTTTATATACTTTTGACCAGAATATGGGAACTGTGTAGGATTATCCCAAAGTTCGTTCTAGATTCTCCACTGCTTTGAATTTTGTATAGTCTTTTACATTCATACAAAGTAGATGCTAAACCCTACTTTTGGTGCAAATAGAACATACCTCTCAGGCTGTCTATACTATGAGCTAGGGATGTAATTCCCCTTCTCATGTACATATATTTGCACTAGCTCTGGTCAAGCTAGTGCAAGTATAAATAGTATTGTAGTTGTGGTAGCAATGGAAGTGGCAGCAGAGACATAGCTGAGCTGTGCTGGGTAAAAACTTGCCTGAAACTGGCATCTTTAGCTCATCAGGTAGATGTAGCCTCAAATAAACTTTTTTAAGGGACATCTCTTATTTTAGTCCCAAATGCACATTGGTTTCACACAAAATGTGTGTCCTTAGCACTTTTATTGTAGAAAAGTATTTACAGTAGAAATACAGAATCATGGAACAGGTTATGGAAATCATTATTGATGCTACAGAAATGAGTCCTGCACCCTTTTAAGTTTCCCGCATGAATAATGTCTTCGTGTCTCTTGTTTGGGATCTTTGTCATACATTGTATCCTGCATTTAGAAGGTATCAACTATAGAATTCTGCTTTAGTAGCGGCACAGGTTCCCATCACCCATCTTGCACTGGTGTAAATGACAATGCAACATTATTTACATGGTATTTGGGAAATTAACCACTTCCACCTGCAAGTAAGAACCAGGAGCAGATAAGCTCTAGTTGCAGACTGTGGGAGAAGATCTCACAAAAAGAAAGAGGGATTTTTTTTTTGAAAAGTACTCTTTGTACTTTAATACAGTTCACAGTAAAGCGTTGGATTTTCTTTTCACTACTTACAAAGGGTCAAATCCTACCTCTTCCTCCATGTCCCATTGTGATAGATCTATGGCACATAAAGAGGGGGAAGTCCACAGACACACACTTATATATGCTCAGTCTGTGCCACTGTACAGGCAGGATGAGGCCAATACAGAGGCATGCTGTTTGTTCGGGTTTTGTGGCGGGTGATAGATGAGTTAGGCAAATGCATTTTTTCATCAAAAAAGCAAGACGTAAAACCAAAAGACTATGCAAATAGTCAGACACCACTCGGATGACTGTAAATTAAAATATTTTTCTTTTTATACATCAAGCATTATTATTTTGAAATAGATGAACTTGTTTCTTTTAATATCAAACCCACCTAGAGACCAAGGGTTCATAAGTTCAACTTGAATTGGAATGTTGTAGTATTTCTGATGTGCTCGGGGAGACGATGAAATAAGGAGCAAGAGAAAGAAAATGAAAGGATGAAAAATTGAACAGATCAGCGGATTGAAAGCCAAATACAGTGAATGAAATCCTGGCCATGTTAAAACTCCTTTTGATTTTGGTAAGGGCAGGGTTTTACCCAGAATCAGTGGGAAAAGGAGCAGAGAGGAGACCTGAGGAAAAAATCTAATGGAAATCACAAATAAAGTATATATGTTCTATTAAAAATAGCCCACTTATGCTAGCCTAAGTCATTTTTTGTTTGTTTTTGTAGGTTGGCATGGGGGTGGCGGTGATTTATTATTAGTCATAGGAGTTCATCTCACTTTTTACTGGCAGGCCTGGGGGAATACCTGGTAGTGTGACTCCAATGGAGACATGCTGCCAGGAACCCAGGGCAATGGAAGGGTGCTACAGGCTAGAGCCAATGCAGAGTAACAGATCTTCTTTTTGGATGATTCTCACCTTCCTTCTAACTTGAATCACCCCATGGGTTTACATTATAGGGACAGAAAGGTTCCCAAACTTATCTGGGAAGCCTGTGAAAAGAAGTCCTCTAGGGCAGGGATGGTCCGTTTTCTATTCCTGCAAAGATTTATGCATGTGCTTAACTTTACACATATTGATCTTGACTGAATTCAATGGGACTAGTCACATTGGATAAAGCTAATCACATGCATAAGTCATTGCAGGAATAGGGCCTTAGTTTGTACACTTCCTAGCACAATGGGGTCCCAATCACAATTGGGCCAGTGGGGGTTACCACAATATAAATGTTTATTATTATTTATTTATTCATAATAAATGAAATATTTTTGCAATTGTATTTCAGCATCTTCAATGTTTTCTGATCTCCAGTTTCACGAGGCTTGCCCTTTTTTGTATTCAACTGTAAAAATACAGACATGTACAAAGCACAAACATAACAAAGTAGAATACAAAATGGAAGCCTTGTCTCGGGGGCCTGTTGTCATCTCAGCTGTAATAAAGCTTTGTCCTCACTATCAGAATTACCCATTGTTGACAATGGATGTCACCAGCAGGTGCGGTTGAATCAGTGCTGAACATGATTTAACAGCAAGCGTAACCAAGAGGACATGATGTGAAGTACCGTTTCAGAAACCATGGTTACGACTTGAGCTAAGTAGATTAAGACCCTGACTAGGAAGTCAACGTCTAACCCACTAGACCTGTGATTTACAAAATTCTGCATCTGAGGCCCTCTTACAATGGCTCCTTGTCAAACACTTTTATTAATGTCAATCAACCCCTACTCCATCTCACTCCCTTGGCTGTTCCACCCCCACTAGTGCTGATGTAATGGCCTGGCTGTGGCTGTGCCTTTCTTCAGGGTTTGTTTTTCCTTCTGCAAAGTGATTTGAGTAATATTGGCCAGAATAACTTGTAGCTTTTGTCCCTGATGTCCAGGCATAAGAGGGTGCATGTGGAAGCAGAGTAGGGGTGCTGGAACAATTTGTATAGTGGGTGTCCTGAGAGCCATTGAACCAACTATCAGGGGGTAGCCGTGTTAGTCTGTATCCACAAAAACAACGGGGAGTCCGGTGGCACCTTAAAGACTAACAGATTTTTTTGGGCATAAGCTTTCATGAGTAAAAAACCCACTTCTTCAGATGCATGGGTTTTTTACCCATGAAAGCTTATGCCTGATTGAACCAACTGTAAACCCTGTATATAATGGAAACCATTTCAGGTCAGGGGGTGTGGCAGCACCCCTACTTCCAGAACCTATGTGCAGAAGTGAACTTCAGCTGCTAACATAATACTGTTGCTCGACTCTGGATCCTGTAGAAGTCTTGTGGAGGACAAAGTCTAAGGTAGGAGGGGGTGGAGACTGGACTGGACTTGCCAAGGGAAGAAGTGGCTGGACTGGAACCTGGGTGAATGCACTTTGTCCATCATTTTGGCCATATGGAGCTTGGTCAAGGTGTATTACCTATGTTTGCAGAGCCCTTACCCCTGGGGTCCCAAAGCCAGCAGCACTTTGGAGAATACCTGGTAGTGTGGCTCCAGTCATGCTGCCAGGAACACAAGGCAATAGGAGTGCTGCAGGCTAGAGCCAATGTAGAGAAACAGGGCTTCTCTGTGGATGGTGCTGACCTTCTGCGGATCTCTTTAGCTACCTTTCCAAAGAGTCGATGTGGGGGAATTGCTACAAGGGGATCCTTGCAGAGATTTTCTTCCTTGATACTTCACTTCCAGGAGTAGGAGATGAGCTAGCCCTTTGTCAGGGTGGATGGTTTGGGCAGCTGGTCTCTTCGTCTGAATTTGTTTAAAAAAACCCATACACTCACAACCCAGCTGTTTGGGGCAATGTAGTGAATATCAGAGGCTATCAAAATGAGTAAGTGTGCAGACGGGTAGATTTGAAAGAGACAGGGTAAAATCTCACTCTTACTGTGCACATGCACACAAACACCTTTGAACCCTAAGAACACAGAGCAGTTGCGTTCTCTCTGATGTGTTCCTGTGGATGTGTTGCAACCTTTCTGTGTCTCAGTTTATCCAACTATAAAATGGGAGTTTTGCAATTGACAGAACAATAAAACTATATATAAAGATTTGAGCGGCCTTGAAAGCACAGAGAATATTAGTCTTACCATTTTACCTCTTAGGAAACCGAGGCCACGATCTGTTAATAGTCTACCCAAGAGATACTGCCTCTTCTGAATGGATCTGTTGCTGCCTTCTTGTTTAGGCCTGGATGCACAAAAGGAATCAGGTGCCTATGTCCCAGTTTCAGGACCAATGCGATGCACAAGATGCCCGCTGAATCCCCTAGCTACCTAAACTCATTTGGCACCTAAGTTTTTGTAGTAGAAGTTTCCTAGATGATTGTGTTTCTGCCTCTCAGCATGCATTCTGCTGCCTGCCTCTAGGCATCTGGATGCCTATCTCCCACCGAAGTCTCAGGGAGATTTACAAAGCAGGCCAAGCTGGGTGTTTGACTGCCTGAGTCATGTGCAGGGCCCCATCCAAAAGGCACCTTCTGAACATGCCTACCAGATTGGAGCCCTCAGGTGAGTTCACTGGAATAGGGTGTTAGAGAGGAGAGGCAACTCTCTCATAACTTTTAGCCCAGTGGTCAGGGTACTCACTGGGATGTCTGAGACCCATGGTTCAAGTCCCCCATCCACCTGAGGAGAGACGGGATTTCAACAGGGATCTGCCACCTCTCAGATGAGTGCTCAAACCATTGGGCTATAGATATTCTGATGTAAGTGTCCCTCAGTCTCTCCTTTTGAACCTGTTGCACTCAGGATAAATAATTAAAGTGTCAATGGAGTGGGGGGACCAGATACTGGTTCTCCTGCTGCCTGAGTGAGCTCTAACCACTGAGCTAGAGTTATTCCTGTAAAAGACGCAAAGAGTCCTGTGGCACCTTATAGACTAACAGACGTATTGGAGCATGAGCGTTCGTGGGTGAATACCCGCTTCTTCGTATGCAGCTCTCTCGCTGTCTCCCTTTGTCCAAAGTGACACCTTAGTTATTTATCCAGAGTGCATCAGCTTCTACCGGAGAGACTGAGGGACCCGCCCCACATCCCATGGCTCAGTGACTAGAGCAATCATTTTAGAGGTTGCAGACCCCCATTCAATTCCCTTCTTCCCCTCAGGTAAAGGGGGATTTAAACCAGAGGTGTCCCACTTCCCAGGTGAGTACCCAACCACTGGGCTAAAAGTTATGAGGGAGCTCCTCCTCCTCCTCCTCCTTGTTCTTCCCCTTCCCCCGTCCCAGTTCTTGCTAAATCAGCATAGGCGCCTAACTCGAGAAGAAGGTTCACAGCTCAGAATCACCAACCGAGCTAGGTTCCTCCCTGCAGTTTGGACTTAGGCATCTATTTCCATGAGTGGGGTAGGGCTTAGCACACATCCCTCTGGTTAACATCACCCACTGGCTAGCTTAGGCAGCTCAATGCCTAGCCTAGTGGCTTTTGTGAATCGTATTCAAAGGCAAATGTCTTTCTCCAGTCATTTTCTAGGAGTCTAGGTGCCTAACTCAGGCTTTGTGAATCACAGTGAGTTTTCTAGGCAAATAAAAGTTAGGCACTGTGATGCTCAGCATCACAATGACTAACTCCTTTTGTCCATCCAGGCCTTAGTTAGTAAGCTCTTCAAGGCAGGGAATGTGTCTTTAATGTTCTGTAAAGCAAAATGGAAATATATAGTGCAATATAAATATTTTATAATAATCAGTATGATTAATGTATGTTTTCCAGATATTTTGAGGTTACAGATTTATGTTTGTGATCAATAATTTATTTATCCAAAAATTCTGGTCAGAAGAGTGGTTGTTTACATTATTGCGCGCACACACACACACACACACACACACACACACACACACACACACACTCTTTCTCTCTCTTACCTGAAAACAAGTTGGGGATGGAGAAAAAATAGCTCTTTCTTTCACATGCAGTGTGAATATATCATATATTTGATGTCTTTCTGTGAAACAGCTTTTCCTTTTATTTTGCTCCTTTGTTAATCAGAACAAAACTTTGATGCTGTTTAAATGCAATTATCATACAAACCATCAACAGCAAGAAGATTTAAAGCTAAAGTTGTGCTTAACTTCTGGTGTTTTACCTGTTTTGTTTCATAATTGCATGTCACAGTGTCACACTTTTCCAGGGGAGTGCAAGCCTGAATTGTGCATTGTCTAATTTTGTTAGGATTTCCCCTCTCCCTCCCATTAAGTAAACATTATTTATATATGTTCTTAATCTCTAAATTTCTTTCATTTTTTAAAAAGGTAGCTAAAAAAGGAAATTTGTATTTAGTAGGAGTGTTTTCCCTGAATAGATAATGAAATACAGCCTGCTTGGAGGAAAGGATGTATAATGTTTTAAAACATAATCAGATGATGATAAATATTAGTGTATAATATATTAGACCATTGAGAACAGTGCTGTCTTTTCTGCCTGGCTTGCCCTAAATTATTTATTTGGTTATGCAAGCCCTACTCCTCAGTTCAGTGGCTAATTTGAAGATTTGTTGAGACACAAAGGATTCATAATACCTAACTTTATAGTTCCATTGCTTCAAGAACCTCAGGACTTGAAATCCAGTTGTAAACATTGAGGTTGCTATATTTTATTTCATTTATTATGTGACTGAATTGCAAAAAATAATGCTAAATGGAAAAGCTTAATATGTCTGGGGGCACAATATATCAAGAATTTCTTGTAGCTTCACCACATTAAATAATCTTGGATAGATGTTGGGTCAAGAATTTCACTGGCCCTCAGATATAGTTTGAACAGGGAGATTTCTGTTTGCCTTTAATTTCTGACAAAAGTCACTGCTGATATTTGAAGAACAAAGTCATATGAAAGGGATAAACCTGTATTGATCTTAAATATTTTCAGTTTAGTAATTTTATTTATTTGTCCTTAAGCCATGGTTTTACCTCGGGGTAAGACTGAATTCGTTGACTTAAATCTTTTTTAGAAATGGTCTGCACAAATTCAAACTGATGCTGTATGTGGAAGACAGCTGGTTGTCATGGTAACTGTAGTGCAGTTTTTAATTCCACTTGGTGAGTAATGCTAACACAATGATGCTGAATAGACCATGGCTTAGCAAGTAAAAGTATCTTGCATTTTCCATGTCAAGGTACAAAAGAAAAAAGAAAAAAAACGGATACCCCAGAGCACATCGTTTTGGTTTATTGTTAATGAACATTTTCATTGAAAATCTAACCAGTTAAAGAGTACCCAAGCTAATCCTGAAAATGAGTGTTGAATAAGGTTCTTTCAAGAGCCATGGTTGTAAAATACAGAGATGAGATGTAAGATATTTATAATCTAATTTGTCTTGTGTTGTTTTGAATATGTTTGTCAATTTATTTTTAGTGTGTACTATAGAAAGAATTTAGTAGCATCATCATTTTGAGTAGCAGAAGAGCATAAAGAGCTCAATCAATTTTTATTGTGTTCAATTTTTGTTTTTACATCTGGAGGGGAAGGAGACCTCAATCTATGATATTTCATTTCATCAAAATTAAACCATTTATTTAATGCAAACTGTAGGAAAGGCATTGTCTTCATTTGCTTTGCAGATGTTATGTTTCATGGAAGTGCAACACCACACTTCCAATTGTTTTTCAACCAAAATTGACTGGTTTCCTTGCGATCCTAGTCAAGTCTAGTTTCATCTAACCACAACAATCATCATCACAGATATTTTTTTCGCCTGCTAGGTTATACTATAGACTTGCAGAGCCAGAAAAGAAGAAAGTAATAGGAGGTTAGTCATTAGTTTACTCTGTGCCCTTGTCAGGAGCATTTTGTGATCATCTTAGGTGTGTAGTTTCCAAGACCAGTTGCTGAGGTAGGCAATTTAGGACTCTGCCAAACTTTTTCAAATCTACTGTCTTTCAGCTAATAATGCAAGTTATTAGTTTTGTACGCAGCGCTAGCCCTTCAGTTGGCATCAGAGACCCAATTTTTTCTTTATTGATTCCCTGCCCCCACCCCCAGCATGCTTTCTCAGCTTCTGGCTCTTAAATAATTGATTCTTTCACTCAGGTCCTCATACCAACATCTTGTAATAGTCGTGGGAATGCAAAAATGCATGCACCAAACTTACCAAAGCACTCCCATTCTTTTAGGACACTAATGTTTAAAGTAAAGTTAGAGATGCCAGAAGAGGAAGTAACACATAGGGTAAATATGAACATATTATGGTTTTGTGATAGAAAATGAATAGAAAAAGGTATATCAATTTAATGGGAGACTGGAAGTGATTCAGTAAGGATGACAAAATGCTGCCTTTTTAAAAAAAATTAAAGATTAGTCAGATTTAGCAGTGGAAGCCCCTGAGTAAATCTGAATTATACACAATGTTGATGTGTCTGGCTGGTAAAATGAAGCCCTTTAGTCTAAAGGCCTTTGGTACAAATTTGTGAACACATTAAATATACTTTTGCCAGAAAATTTGACCTTTACTGAAAGGAATTAGAAAATCAGTAGAGCAAGATGGAAGGACCAAAAATATTCAAGTTATAGCAAATGCTTATATATAATAATGTAAAACAATTCTTTTTTTTATGATTAAATTGCAAATTTGCTCCTCATATACAAGAATCAAAAATAAGTACTGCATGGTATATAAACTGCTTTTTTTTATTAATGCTTTTCTCTGAAGGATAAGGGCCCTGCAGCATTAGTATGTGAAAACTTATATTAATTCATAAGCAAGGGAAAAAACTAGAAGACAAACACTTTCCATCCACTTCTGGAATACTGTAATGACTTAACCTTATATTATCACTCGCAAGTCAATCTACCAACCACAAGAATGAAGAGGAAGATTACACAATATTCTTCTTCTTCCCTTTTTACAGATCTAGAAAATGGAGAAGAGAGGTTGGGATTCACACAAGGCCATACAGCAAGTCTGTGGCAAAAGCTGCTGTTTCACAATCTTCTTTCTCATACTGTCCCTCAAATATCTAGCTACCCTCTCCTCACTTTAAGCTATCAGTTTTCACATGATGAGTATTTGTGGTGAAAATTGATGTCTGTGATTATTTTCAAATTTGACCCGGGATGAAATGTCACCAGCTTTTAATGGTATTTGAACAAAATGGTGAATGTTCAAGATTTTGTTTCAGTTGGAAATTTACCATTTTTCACAATCAAGTTTTGCAAAATACACAGCCAGCAAAGTATCATTTTAAACTATCCTTTTATTTTTGCAAAAATAATGGGGCAAAATTTTCAGTAGTACTGATGTGATTTAGAAACCTAAATCCCATTTTCAAAAGTCAGTTAGGATCCTAAATCACTTAGGCACTTTTGGAAATTTTACCCCAGATATCTTTTGTTTTCCCCCCAAAATACTGTCAATTGAAAGCACCTTGTGAAGTGGCAACACAGCGTGAGAAAAGCAACATTAAGACCTTGCATATGTTGCCTCAGGATGTTTGTCATTGCCTTTGTTGGTAGTGATAGCAAATGTTCTTTGATGTTTAGCAAAAAGAACAGGAGTACTTGTGGCACCTTAGAGACTAACAAATGTATTATTTGTTTATTATAACTAGTTATGCGACCCCCGAGCATGCTCTAATAAATTTGTTAGTCTCTAAGGTGCCACAAGTACTCCTGTTCTTTTTGCGGATACAGACTAACACGGCTGCTACTCTGAAACCTGTTTGATGTTTAGATACCTCTGTGATTAGAGCCTGAGCTAGGTTGATTCAGGGTGAGGAGTGGTTTTCATTTTGTCAATCATCTCCATCAATGCTTGTGCATCCAGCCTCATTAACCTAGAGAGTTAACCTAGACTGATTAACAATTTATGATCAGATAATCCAGAACCTAAATGAACGAGTTTGAACTGTGAGGGATTTTATGGCTTAGAATGTCTTTCTTCTTTGAATCAAGAGTCTGACACCATAGATTCTGACATACAGCACAGTCAGAATGTACTACCACATGGAGGGTTCACTCCTCACTGTTCACATGGTTCTGGCAGTAGTTTATTCATCCAAGCTTCCCTGTGATTCTAAATTTGGCAGACAAAGATAACTTCTTTACAAAGGACCTGAAACAACAATATCAACACAAGTGTCACTAAAGACTGATTCCAACAATGGGGACCCCCAACTATGTGTTTGTCTTGTAAGACAATACTAAGTGTCCTTTACATTGTTCAAAAGTTTATAAGGATCTGATCTGAGTTTATTAAAGAACAATGATCTTATCAGAACAGGCGCAAGACCGAATGGTGCCCCAGGTGAGGAGTGTCTTTGGTGCTCCCCACCCCCATTTGTTAAACTTTTGAATACCTTATTTTATATTGGATTTGTAACCTATTTCATGACTCTGGTGCACGATTTACATGCCTTATTTATCCCGGTTATGTAAGACTGTAAATTTGCATGCTAGGATCTGTAAATCTGTGTTTATTCATTCCATATATAAGCAAATAAAAAAATTGTTTCCTCTAAGCTTATAGAAACTTTTGAATTTTAAGGATAACTGAAATGTATTAACATCAAGAAATTGAACTGTGCACCAGGAAAATCTGCTAATTCCTTAGATATAGGATTCCATCATTTACACTTCGCTCTTCAATTTCTTCTGCACCGGGACTATCACTACTGCCTAAAGTCCATTCTATGTTGTTCTGTTTCTGATATTTTCCCATCAGATTTGCCCCTTGCTGCAAACTAGATTGCAATTGAGCTTTTCACTTCCTATACTGAGTTCCTGAAGGTTTCTTTGGGGGAATCTTGTATTTTCTACAGGGAAAACAGACAGTATTAGGGAGAGCACAAGTCTATGTTCTGCAGTCTTAGAAAGTCATCAAACATTATGTGGTAAGCATGGCAAAAGAAGTAACAGTATTTCTTTTATATTGTTGCATAGATAGGGGTTTGATAGATATCTCTAGCATCTCATTAAATATGTTCCTTATTAGTTGCTACTTTCACTCTTTAAGTCTTAAAACAGAAGTACACAATAAAACAAGGCTCACAGTATCACAGCTGGGCTCTCACTACACTTCACTTTGTTCTTATAACTCACAGACTGACTGCTGATGCCTGGCCCATTATACACCCATGAGGGCATGGCTGACAACATTCTAGGAGGTTCAAGGACAATGTAGTTCTCAAAAAGTCTGGAAGGGTCTTTGAGATTCTACAAAGGTCCAGAACCTTGTAGGAGGTTAGTGAAAAATGAAGCCACGTACAGAATACCTGAAACATTTTACTTCAACCATTCTATTTTCCTTTTTGTCACTAACAACCAAAATAGCACCCTGAGCCCAGCGTCCTCCAAGCCCAGCACTCCAGGCTGTCGCCTGGGTCACTTGCCCCTAAATTCGTCCCTGGATCTTATGGACTGTGCAGAGCTAAGCATCCTCTTCTCTACCACATCACCCTCAAGTCTTCAGAAAGTAAAGTAAGGACAAGGCTCACATCATCCTTATATTTCCAACCTGGGCTCCACAGTGCTGATAATTGGAACCTGTAGTCATAGTTTTGGAACCTCTGTATCACTTACCAGTATAGCATCTCCAGTTCTCTTGTCCCAAGCCCAAAGCTAGGTCCTTCGCCCAGGCCTGTGTCATGGTTCGGGGGGTGTCTTTTTCACATCCCTGAGCGATGTAAATTACACCATCTTAAGCGGTAGTATAGACAAGCCCTTAGGCTTTTTATGGTGAAATCCTGGCCCGAATGAATCAATTGTAAAACTCCTGTTGTTTTCAATAGGGTCAGAATTTCCTCCTCAGTGTTCACAGTAGATCCATCTGGCTCTTTAAGAATTTCATGAGAGTACTACAAAAAGACACATGTTGTGAAATAAAGGTGGTTTACAATATGGGCATCCAGCAAGAACAGAGTCTCTATCTTCCTCCATTACCAACATTTTGGAAAGCACGTTTTCTCTGAAAAATCAGATCTAGTTCTTGTCACTGTTAAAGTCCACTCATCAATCATATCATCATATAACCCACAGTCCAATAGTCTTCTCTTTTTGTTCACCCAAATGTGAAGACATTTCTTAAGGATTTGGTCTCCATCTACCTTCCAGTGTGAGAATCACCACCTTTGTGACATTTAAATTTCATTAACAAGCTAATGAAGCCGTTCGATTCCAGGGCAATTCTCTCTTTTACTTATTCCTTCAAGTTGCATTGAATTCCCATTCATGTTCCTTGATGAACTTTATATTTATCTAGTTAAAGTGTGAATACCGTTCTGTGAATTTTAGAATCTTATTTACTAATATGCTTAAAGAGCTGTAATATTCAGTCATTTAAATTATTACATCACTAAGGTCCTTTGTAACTTATAATATTGCAAAAGTTGCAGAGTCCGCGATATTAGGCTTCCACCGCAATTTTGACAGCGGGACCCCTGGCCTTTCCAGGGCTGAGAGCAGGATCCCCTGCTGTCAGCTCTGGTGGCCACTCTCAGCCATGGATCCCTGTTGTCAGCTCTGGGTGGCTGACAGTATGAGCCTCTGCTCTCAGCCCCAGGTGGCTGACAGAGGAAAATCACGGAAAAGTAATGATGGACTCTATTATTGCAAATAATAAGGTCCATTATTAATTTTCCTCAATTTTCCATGGCTTGTCCTCAACTTAGCTGCAATTTTTTGATAATCATCCTGCAGTTCAAGTAGGGCCTTATGTGTCACCCAATGGCTGAATCTGTTTGAATCAGATTCAGTAAGAAAATGTATCTAAATTGTGTAAGACTTCAGTAAAAGTTTGATTGGTGCCTTCTTATGTGTACTGTATACTACCCAAATGCAAATACAATTTGCAATATAGTCTCAGTCTTAAATATTTTTTTCTTGTACATATAAGCATCCTCTTTTAACTCAAATATTTTGATCCTAATGCTGTAAAATCTTTGGGTGTCACTTTATTGTTTTTGGGTGGTGGGAGTAATAAGATGTCAAGGTTGATTAAAAAGTACTTCTTCCTGGTTTTACTGAGAATCTTCTGCGTCTGTGTCAGTAAGCTATGAACCCCCAATAGAAACTAAAAGCTTATGAGGCATGTGTATTGACAGGGTTTAACTAGTTGTAAATGGAAATCAAATATGTTCATGTGCAAAAAAGAACATCTGTTAATATACTGGAGCTGGAATTCACATGACTCCTTGCTCAAAATTGGCAGTGCTCATCTATAATTCAACTCTGTGGATGATAAATCACAGAGACTATTGGCTGGGTGGCTATTGGGTCTAATTGTGATTCTGATCCCCGATGTCCCATGATGCAAAACATGGAATGTGACTGAATGAGCCATCCAGACAGCTCCACTGACTATATTTATTTACTTGTTTGTTTCTTTATTTTGATTTATAAAAAAAAATCCAAGAATTCAACAGATGCCCATCTTATCCTCCGAGTGCCCTTGTAACAATTAACGTTACAGTCCCATCAATATCATAATAATAAATAGTCTCCTCATTCCACCATAAAATCTTCACTCCCAACAATGGATCATTTTATCCTCCAGCATGTGGGGGAACAAGGAACAGATGGAGGCACGCGTCCTCTAGTGTCCTCAGGAGACATCTCATCTCTCGGATCTTAGCAGTAATGAGTGATTGCTTATCATAGCTCAAAGAGAGCTATCCACTTGGAATATACCATTTAATCCTGCTAAGTGTTGTATATATTCCTCTGGAGACTCTGCATCAAACTGTACCTACATTTTGCAGCAAGGTCCCTCTTTTCCGCAGTGCTCTGGTGGGGCAGGTTCATTAAAGTTTGTATTTAAATTAAATATGAAAGTGAATAGCCCTGTGCTATTTATTTTTATATTAAAATTGACATAATATTTCAATATGCTTCAGAGTTTTGTATTGTCAACACATAATTGATTCAGAGAAGTTTTTGGAGAGCTAGATGTTTTGGTGTCTAAGAGATGCCAGAGGTGATGTGGGGTTGCAGGATAAGCATATTAGCTTGTTGAAATTAATTTTGTACAACATGACATTTTTATTTAAAATCTTGCATTATATGGAATTAACAGGGCACATCTTAGATGGATTAAAAACTGGCTCACTGACAGATCTCAATATGTAGTAGTTAATGAGTAGGTACCAATAAATGGGATCTTTTCTAGAGGGCTACTTCTGGGATTAATTCTTTTGTTCAGTGTTATTAAATGGTTTTATCAACAATGTAGATTATATGAAATCTTTGCTGGTAAAAATTCCATATGAGACACAAATTGGTGGGGTAGTAAATAAGGAGGACAGGTTATAATATGAATCACCTGGTTAAATAGTCACAGTCCAACATTCCAACCAAATACAAGGTAATATATCTGGGAACAAAAAACTACACCTGCAGGAGGGGAGACTGTTTTGGAAAGCAGTGACTCAGAGAAGGATTATGGAGTCATTATAGATAATCACCTCAACATGAGCTCTGTGCTGTGCAAAAAGGGCTAATATGATGCTTGGATGTATAAAACGGGGAAAATCAAGTAGATGCAGAGAAGTGGTCTTGCTTCTGCTCACAGAATTGTTAATACCAGTACTAGAATATTTGTCCAGTTCTGATGTCCACACTTCAAGATTATGTAGAAATACTCATTTTACATTTCAAAAGTTTTCTTTGCAGTCGTCATGGTGGAAGAACTTTTCAAAAAATGAAAAATTCTGTAGTACAATTCTATGATGGGGGCAGGGGTGTTATAGAAAATACTGTCGTCACCGAGTACACGGAGTACATAGAACCCTACTTACATGTGCATCAGTCACACGTGGAAGGCTGCAGACAGATCCAGTAGTATAAGCATAGCAGTTTGTGCTCTATCCATGGCTACCATGAACAAAGAACAAGTGACTGAGATGTGCTACGAGTACTGTTTCCATGCTATGTCCCAGTCTTAGCCTAAATGGGTAAAGCAAATCTATGACTTTGGCAGAAGATTAGGGTTGTTGAAATTTGCTTGCTACCACATTTTCTGTGATTTAGCATCAGGAATATTTGGCTGAACATGGGCTAGTAGTTACGTAGGTCATTTGCACTGAATACTGATATTTTGCGAAATGGCCAGACTGTTACACACTTCAGAATGTTTGGAAGCTTGTGCTTCCTAGTGGAGGGGTGGATGGTCTCTTGGTTCTTTGGTGCTTAGTAATGAGGTAAAAAATATAAAAAAGTTGTTTAACTCTGAGGGTTAAAACATGTCTATAGCTGTTCTAATTGTTATGCATTTAAGTTGAAATGTTCAGAATTGTGTGCCTGAAGTTAGACTCCTAAATCCATATTCAGGCACCTAAATAAGTGGCCTGATTTTCAAAAGTACTGAGCACCTGTATTTTCCATGGACTTCAGTGGATTCAGCACCTCTGAAAATGGTGATTCTAATACAGCATAGGGGTTGTTGTAGTCTAAGTATGGATCATTTGAATCCACCTGTATTTTTTTAAATAAAGTTCTTTGCTGTTCATACTGACTTTTCTGCTAACATGTTTGACTGCGTAAAAAGGATGTGACTTGGTGTGTTTGAGGTAATATACCAAAGAGAAATGAGCCATTATTTGTTAGCAACTTCTCTAGAATCTCATGGAAGGAAAGCCAGTTTACATTGCTACATAGTGTATTGTGCATATATATATATATATATATATATATATATATATATATATATATATATTTATTATTAAATTCAAGTACATTTGCACCAGCACTGAAACAAAAGAGATGTGGAATCTCATGTGGTTTCAGGGTTTTGGGTTTTTTTGCATAGCATTTCCTGTATTTATTTACTGTAGATTCCACACTTTCACTATACCCTATGACATATCTGGCCAGAATGGGACTTCTTGGACTCTAGTCTTACATTTTTCAGTACATAGGTGGATGTGCATGTGGATGTGTCTATAGTGTACAACAATCCTGTCATATACAACAATTACATCTCTATCGTCTCAATAAATATTTATTCTTGGAGGTACCTAGTTTTTTCTCACAGTTGTAAGGTTAGGTCATTTTATATTTCTCATTTAATTGACAAAAAATTAAGCTTTATTTTATTGTCAATCATTTCTGTACCATTCTGCACTTGTGTTCAAGCAACATTCTAAGTGGAGGATTTGACTATGACTAATTTTCTTGGCTATGACTCTGTAAAGTTTCCTCACTTGGGGGTCTTTCTATTTGTACAATTAGCTCTACTTTTCTTAGGTCCTGTCAAACTTTGTCACCAAGTTTATAACTAACTACATTCTATTCAAATTGTCATTTGCTTCGGTTTGATTTAAAGTTCATAGAATCATAGAATATCACGGTTGGAAGGGACCTCAGGAGGTCATCTAGTCCAACCCCCTGCTCAAAGCAGGACCAATCCCCAACTAAATCATCCCAGCCAGGGCTTCATCAAGCCTGACCTTAAAAACCTCTAAGGAAGGAGATTCCACCACCTCTCTAGATAACCCATTCCAGTGCTTCTCCACCCTCCTAGTGCAAAAGTTTTTCCGAATATCTAACCTAACCCTCCTACACTGCAACTTGAGACCATTACTTCTTGTTCTGTCATCTGCTACCACTGAGAACAGTCTAGATCCATCCTCTTTGGAACCCCCATTCAGGTAGTTGAAAGCAGCTATCAAATCCCCCCTCATTCTTCTCTTCTGCAGACTAAACAATCCCAGTTCCCTCAGCCTCTCCTCATAAGTCATGTGCTCCAGCCCCCTAATAATTTTTGTTGCCATCCGCTGGACTCTTTCCAATTTTTCCACATCCTTCTTGTAGTATGGGGCCCAAAACTGGACACAGTACTCCAGTTGAGGCCGTATCAATGTTGAATAGAGGGGAATGATCACATCCCTCGATCTGCTGGCAATGCCCCTACTTATACTGCCCAAAATGCCATTAGCCTTCTTGGCAACAAGAGCACACTGTTGACTCCTATCCAGCTTCTCGTCCACTGTAACCCCTAGGTCCTTTTCTACAGAACTGCTGCCTAGTCACTGGTCACTCGGTCACTGTAGCAGTGCATGGGATTCTTCCATCCTAAGTGTAGGACTCTGCACTTGTCCTTGTTGAACCTCATCAGATTTCTTTTGGCCCAATCCTCTAATTTGTTTAGGTCCCTCTGTATATCTACCACTCCTCCCAGTTTAGTGTCATATGCAAACTTGCTGAGGGTGCAGTCCACACTATCCTCCAGATCATTAATGAAGATATTGAACAAAACCGGCCCCAGGACCGACCCTTGGGGCACTCCGCTTGATACAGCTGCCAACTAGACATGAAGCCATTGATCACTCCCCTTTGAGCCTGATGATCTAGCCAGCTTTCTATCCACCTTATAGTCCATTCGTCCAGCCCATACTTCTTTAACTTGCCGGCAAGAATACTGTGGGAGACCGTATCAAAAGCTTTGCTAAAGTTAAGGAATAACACATCCACTGCTTTCCCCTCATCCACAGAGCCAGTTATCTCGTCATAGAAGGCAATTAGGTTAGTCAGGCATGACTTGCCCTTGGTGAATCCATCCTGACTGTTCCTGATCACTTTCCTCTCCTCTAAATGCATCAGAATTGATTCCTTGAGGACTTGCTCCATGATTTTTCCAGGGACTGAGGTGAGGCTGACTGGCCTGTAGGTCCCCAGATCCTCCTTCTTCCCTTTTTTAATTGGCACATTGAAGAACATTACAAAGGCTCTCATTGTTTAATTATTTTTGCCCCAAATCAGCAATTCAACATTTACTTCTGCCCACTCTAGAACCACAAGGATCAGGGATGTGATAACTCAGTCTGTCTCATGTTCTGAGACAATCCCAAAGGGAAGTTGTTTCAACAAATATCTGCCAACTCAGGGAATTGAAAGTGCAGAGTTTTGCACTTTTTGTATCAAATCAGTCTGCCTAAACCCATGCATCCCAAACTGAAAATACTCTTTTATTTTGAAGTCTTGATAGGACCTTTAGTGGAGCAGAAGTCTCGTTTTAGGTCCTTGTTTTCATCTTTTGGATATTCTCTATTTGTTTATAAATCTTCTGTTTGATTTTATTGTGGGGACCATGCAACTAGCTCAGTCAGTTGGTTTCTGTATTTGTTCAGTAACACCTGATATTACCATCCAGCCAAGTTCAGTTTTTACTTGCTCTCTTACCGCTAATGCAACTTTATGTGGTGCATGTATTTCTGGCAGCACACTCAGATCTGTATCGGTATGATGTATTATATCCTTAATGCATCCCAATACATTAGACAGTCATCAAATTTTTTAATGTTTGGAAGCACTGCACCTACTTTCTCTATTTCTTTGCCAGCTTCTCTTTCAGATTATGGGATTGAGGTGGCTACATTTGTTTCATTTTTGCCAGAGATTGTTTTCTTCTGACCTCATATTCAGGTGCAAATTTTTAAGTTAGGGAAATTAACAATTGGAACTGCTCATCTAGGGATGTGGTGGATTTCCAATTACACTGCTCTACAGCCAAAATGCTTCTGAAATAAATGTAGTCAAACTTTACTAATTCTGGGTCACTGAGAACGAAAATGATGCTTAAAATTGTTGATTGGCTCTAGTTTTCAAGATATGCTATTGGGTCAGTATATACGACCCTTGACTTAGGAATGGCGGAGGATAAGTGAGTTATAAAGGGAAGGGAAGGGATCTCAATTTAAACCAGAATGACTAAAATACATCTTTGACTGGATCTATGAATAAATCTATGATTGCGTTTGGACAGTACTTGCTTTTTAGGCAAAACAATGAATGATGCAATCTGAAGCTGGTATTGCGTCATACATGATATGAATTGCATCATGTTATTCCTAGAAGTCATGGATGATGCAATCATAACGAAGCTTACATCACTCTGCTGAACAAATTGCCCTAGATCAGCTCTAGAAATCATACAGTGTCGTGCTCTCTTATTTGTCAGTGTTTGATTTTGCAAAGGGACACATTTCTGTTTAGCCAAAGTGAGCAGACATGCCTCGTACTTGTGTGAACAGTGCAGATAACTTCTGCTATGTTTGTGGTGAAGTGACTTCTGCATCATAGTAAAGCGCAGTATAACCATTATGGTTAAGAAAGCCTATCACCTTTATTTTGGCTGCAAAATTGGAGATCAGGACAAGAGGTGGGCCCCACACATATGCTGCAACACTTGTACAACAAATCTTCGCCAGTGGTTGAACAGGAAAAGGAAATCTATGCCTTTTGCAGTGCCAACGATTTGGAGAGAGCCAACAAATCATACCAGCAATTGTTACTTCTGCATGGTGCCTCCAGTTGGGAAAGGTGTGTCAAAGAAGAAAAAGTGGACTGTGCATTATCCAAACATTCCATCAGCTATACGGCCAGTACCCCATGGAGAAGGACTGCCGGTTCCTGATGCACCAGAATCATTCTCAATTGAGTCAAACAAGGAAGAGGATGAAACTTCTAGTCCTGAACCATCAATGTCACAGGACCCACATTTTCTCCTATCCTCCTCCTCTGAACCACACCTCATAACACAAGGTGAACTGAATGACCTTGTCAGGGGTTTGGAACTACCCAAGAGTAAGGCAGAACTGTTGGGCTCCAGACTATAGCAGTGGAATCTCCTGGCAGGTGATGTTAGGGTTTCTGTGACCGTCAAAAGGATCTTGTCCCATTCTTCTTCATGGAAGGTGATCTTGTAGCCTGCAACAACATCCATGGTGTGATGGCAGCCCTCAACATCGTTCACAATCCAGATGAGTGGAGACTGTTCATTGATTCATCGAAGATGAGTCTTAAAGCTGTTTTACTGCATAATGGCAATGTTTTGTCATCAATTCCAGTTGGTCATGCAGTCCATATGAAGGAAACCTATGACAACATGAAACAACTTTTGAGGTGCATAAACTATGACCAACATCAGTGGCAGCTTTGTGGCGATTTGAAGGTTGATGCTCTCTTGCTTGGTCTGCAGACTGGATACACAAAGTACTGCTGTTTTCTCTGCGAATAGGATAATCGTGCAAGAGATTCCCACTACATCATGAAAGATTGGCCACTCCGACAGTCACTGGAGCCTGGGAGGAAAAGTGTTCAACATCCATCACCTGTTGAATCAAGGAAGATTTTGTTACCACCCTTACACATCAAGCTGGGTCTGATGAAGAACTTTGTCAAGGCCATAGACAAAACACAAGCAGCTTTCAAGTACCTCTGTGGAAAATATCCAAGGTTAAGTGAAGCTAAGTGTGACGTTGTGCAGTCTATATGGTTTTATAAAAAAACATGATAAGAAGTGAATATATTGTAACTGGGATAGTTTTAGAAAAATATGGTGAAAAGTGAATATAACGTAACTGGGATATGCTTCATGCAAAAGGTCTTTTGTAAGGTATCATTACAAAGCTTATAATCTACTGAGTGTGATCATCCGATTTGTATAAATGTACCACTCTTGTATCTAAAACTAGAAATATAAAATATAACTCTGAGGGCCTATTGTAATTATGTAAAATGTGGGCCATTAATGATGGTTTGGAATCTTGATGACTCCCATTGTCTGCAGATGGCTGTGTTTACCTGTGAGTCTTCCTGTATATATGTGTGCTGGCAAGTGAGTAATGAAGTCTTGCAGTGACATGTGATCATGTCACCTGAACTGGAATCCATCTTTAACCTGGTGCTTTTCCAGTGAGGGGGGTGGAAACCCAGAGGGACAAAGGGTTCCTGCCTTATGCAAAAGATATATAAAGGGGTGGAAGAGAACAAAGTGGGAGAGGAGCCATCATGAAGAATCCCCTAGCTAAAACCTGAGCTGAAACAAGAGCTGTACCAGGGGAAAGAATTGTGTCCAGGCCTGGAAGGTGTCCAGTCTGAGAAAAAACTTACTGAAGCATCTCTGAGGGTGAGATTATCTGTATTCAGTTTGATTAGGCATAGATTTGCGCATTTTATTTTATTTTGCTTGGTGACTTACTTTGTACTGTCTGTTACTACTTGGAACCACTTAAATCCTATTTTCTGAATGTAATAAAATCACTTTTTATTTAGTAATTTACTCAGAGTATGTATTAATACCTGGGGGAGCAAACAACTGTGCATATCTCTCTATCAGTGTTATAGAGGGCGAACAATTTCTGGGTTTGCCCTGCATAAGCTTTATGCAGGGTAAAACGGATTTATTTGGGTTTAGACCCCATTGGGAGTTGGGCATCTGAGTGCTAGAGACAAGCACACTTCTGTGAGCTGTTTTCAGGTAAACTTGCAGCTTTGGGACAAGTGATTCAGACCCTGGGTCTGTGTTGCAGCAGACTGGAGTGTCTGGCTCAACAAGACAGGGTGCTGGAGTCCTGAGCTGGCAGGGAAAACAGGAGCAGAGGTAGTCTTTGCACATCGGGTGGCAGCTCCCAAGGGGGTTTCTGTGATCCAACCCGTCACACTAAGATAAAGGAAGGTGTCTTTGTTGGTCCTCAGATTCGTGAACTTCTTCGAGATGATGCATTTGACCATGAAGTGCGTGGCAAGGAAAAGACGGCATGGAAAGCCTTCCAGTTAGTGGCAATAAATTTTTCTCGGAAACAACAAGGCAGACAACTACAGGTTGTTGGTGGAAAACCTCCTCAAGGCATACAAAAGCCTTGGTTGCAACATGTCACTAAAGATAAATTTTTTGCACTCTCATCTAGATTTTTTTTCCACCGAACTGCGGAGCAGTGAGCGACGAGCACGGCGAGCGATTTCACCAGGACATTGCAACAATGGAGAAACGCTATCAGGGCAAATGGAGCCCATCAATGCTTGCAGACTATTGCTGGACAGTGACAAGAGATGCTCCATTTAATGAATACAAGAGACAAGCCAAGAAGCGCCGAGTAGAGACTGAATAGGACTAAATTATGTACCTAATAGTTTTTTGCCTTTTGTTTCATAATAAATTTGATTCATATAACCCTTTTGCTGATTTTTAAAGTGTTACATAAACAGGACAGGTGAAATATTATCATGTAAAGCAACCATAAACACATGAAAAGACCTAGGTTTACAATTTATGATTAAAACTCTATCTACACAATATACATAGACATAAAATGTAAAAACTTAAATATCTTAGAAACAGTAGCCAATCAGTTGTTTTAATTGTCATATTTGAATTCAGCACATCAAAATATATAATAAATAGCACATTTTATCTCTGAAGCAGACGACTTCTCAAAAATTGTAGACCAGTTTTAATTGAAGAATAATTTAAATCAAGCAAAGTTGAAGCACTTAATCAGGAAATGCAAAAGTTAAGGTTTCATGGGCAGCCTTATATCTTTCCTTTTGTGTGTTTGAATTAACTGTCACACAATTTCTAACTATATGAGCACATGCTGTTTCTCAAATAGTGTAATATAATATCATAAAATACATCCGCAGATATGTGTTTGTCTTCTTGTAGTGCTGTGTACTACTCTGTGTTTACAGCACAAACAGGGCTCCATGAAATCCATTTAGATACAAAATGCATAATGAAGAAGACAATGACTCTTGCAGGGTTCTGCCTCAATCACTCCTCACCATACAAGCTGCAATTACCAAGGTTGCAAAAAATATTTTATGATATTATATTGTAATATTTGAAAAATAGTGTGTGACAGTCCTGGCCTCGTTCATTGCACTGCTTACAAGATGTATGCAGCCGGAGGGAAGGGCTTCTGTTGTGTCATGACTCACTGCAGCTGATGGAGCACTCTAGCTACAATGGAACAAGACCCTCATATTCTTGCAGCACAGTATAGTAATGGTAACAGCAAGGACAGCACTAGAAGAAGGATTTGTATGCCTGATCATCCAATGGATGTCACTCCAGCACAGGGCAAGCAGGAAAATATGTTAATAACAAACCTCTGATAATTGGTGTTTAGTCTCCTTACAACATTCCAATTCCATTTAGCTAGAGCAGGACAATCAGCAAGGAATGCTGAAGACAGGAGCAGGCCTCTTTAAAGAAGTAAAGGTCATGAAAGTAGAGGGCAACCAGGAAGAGGGTTACTATATCACAAAGGCACCTTAAGCAATGTGTTCTCTAAACACTGGAAAACTCCTTGTGAATGCTAGCATCAATTATGAGGAAGTGTGCTCCAGGCCAGAGTAAAATTGCCTGGGGGAAGAAATTCACTTTAAATCTTTCACTTTTTCCCTTAAACATTTTTAATAAGAGTCACACATGCATGAGCTACTAAAAATGTCAAGAGTCAGTAGCACTCAATATTTTGAGGTATGAGAAATTTTAAACTTTTTGATAGGCAAGGTGGGTGATCTCTGAAGAACTCTGTGTAGTTCAAAAGCTTGGCTCTTTCACCCACTGACCTGGGACCAAGACGGCTACAACAACACTGCAGTCAAACTTGTTAAATTCAGTATTGTTCTCTTGGATTCTTATGTCCCTTTTTAGAGTTTTCTGGAGTTGGCTGGTAACTGGAATTCTTATTCTGTAGGAATTTCCAAAATAAAATTCTTAAATAAAACAAAATTGAAATGTCAAAATTTTCCGCAAAATGGGAATTCTGAAATTTTCTTTAGAAAAAGTCAAAATGGCATTTTGTTTCATCCTTACCTAAATGTTGCAGCATGTCAATGAAGGAGCCAAGCAGCTCAGAGAGCTGGGGCTCACAGGGCTTCCAGGCTGAGGAGGAGGCTGGGAGCCTTGGCTCCAGGACAGTCCACCTGGCAGGCTGTGCAAGAGCCAGGAACTCTAGGAGCCCTGGATTTTGAAAAGCCATGAGCCAGGGCTTGCAGGCTCTCAGCTCCTCTGGTGGTCTGCTGAAGAGCTAGGCAGGTGAGCTGGCAAGAAACCAGGTGGGTTTTGTAACATTCCTGGCAGGCAGGGTTCCATCAGAATTTCATTGAAGTTGACACATTCCCACAGAACATTTTGATTTCAACCAATCAGTGTTTCCAATTGCTCTAATATTTCCCCTTTTGAAGGGTGTGTCTAGTCTGAATACAGTCGTGAGAAATGGAATGCAAACAACCCTGCTGTCATGACTGGATTATCTACATGGTTATTTTGCAAAAGCCCACCGAGTGTGTAAATCTTAATGGTTAAATAAACTGCACAAGCTGGCAGCTTTTCCTGCCTTTCCCTGAGCAAATGCCAGGTGTCATTGCTGAATCTGCACACCATTGTCAAGCTGCAGTTCCCTTGCTAGACACCAGATGGCATTTTTAGGGCAGTGTTATAATTGCTGTCATAACGGTGGAGCTCCTTCTCATAATAAATACTGTTAGTTGAATTTTGTCAAGTGCCACACATATGCAGTTTTATACTATAGTAATTAAATAAAATTTGTAACAGGGGAAATGTCTTCATTTAAACCATAACAATCATTTTTACATATAGTACAGCAATTGGCACTTGATTCATTCAGTCATAAGTCTCCCCAGATGTAATATTAATATCATCAATAATAATAAAACTGTTTTTCTATAATACTTTTTAGCTGTAGCTCTAGGGTGACCAGACAGAAAATGTGAAAAATCATGAGGGGATGGGGGGTAATAGGAGCCTATATAAGAAAAAGACCCAAAAATCAGGACTGTTCCTATAAAATCGGGACATCTGGTCACCCCATGTGCTCTCAAAATGTCTTATAAAGGAAAGTGAATATCATTATTGCATTTTGCAAGTGGGGAAACTGAGAGAGAGGTGACTTACCTGCTCTTACACAGAAAGTTAACGTCAGAGCCAAGGATAGAGGCCAAGTCTTCCAACTAGGCCAGTGCTTTATCCACAAGACTCTGCTGGCTCCTCTTTTACAGAAGGGAGACAGTTCTGGTGTACCGTACACCTTCCCCATATGAGTAATGCTCATTGAAAAATTGTTCTCACTTGGCTAAGATGTAAAAATTGTTCACAAATATTTGTTCATATTTTGAAACAGCAATGTGAATGTGTAGGCACTTGCAATGTGTGTGTGTTCCATGAATATTCTAGCAGATGAGTTTATTGGCAGGAATGTGTGCTGAAACAGCCAGTTTTAATCTATCATTGCAGAGTATCCATGGAAAGCAAATTTTGAATGCATAATCATGAGTATTTGCTCTTTAGATTTACACATCTTGAATCAGGGAACAAAAAAAAAACCAACCAAAAAAAAAAAACCCCACCACATGCCCTGTATATCCACTCCAAGTGTAGGTATTTCCACAAATCATTTGCAATACATGGACAGCATTCCAAGTCTGATTGGCTTAGATCGTGGGTTCTCAATATGGGGATTCTGAGCAAGCTCAAGGGCATTATTACCACTTTCCTTTACACCTTGTTGGGAAAGGAGGATCCATAACTTTTTTTTCCCCTCTGTAACATGGAGTCACAGTATGGAAGAGCTTGAGAATCACACTGGCTTAATAGTTTTCTATCTCAGTAAATACTCTATAAAACCCCTTGTGTTCATCCAGCTTATTCACGGCTGCTTTTGTCAAGCTATGGTACATCATTATTTATCCCAATGCTTTTAGGAGTCAGTCTCATTATCATAATCTTATTCAAGAGCTGCTAGCTTTCTCCTTTTTATGTACTAAATAATTTGTGTAATTTAGTGCTTTTCTTGCTTCCAGCACACAGTAATAATAATAAAAGAACAATATAAATAAATTATAACCTTGCTCACGCTCATATGCAACCCTAGAGAAGTCCTCAATAGGTACTTGCTGAAATTTGATGAATGGACCTAGTTAAAAATCCTTACTTCTAGTTGTTGAAAACAGTTTTGTGACTAAGGTGATGTCATCAGAGGTTCATATTTTCACAGCTACTGTATGATATCATAACAGTGAAATATGACTTTTTTTAAAAGCATGAGGGAATAACCAGTGAGAAATTTTACAGCGTTATAATCAATGGGACTGCAATATAAAAATTATCGGAAGTTGAGTGCATAATGATTGACTGAGTTACTGCTAATGTCACAATTCCAGCATTCTAACAATGCCTTCTTCCTCAGCTGTTTTAAAATCTAATGGTGAGATTAAAAATATCTACAAGATTTTCCCCTGTTGTTTTTTGTTCTGTTTTTCCAAAATGTCTTTATCTAACAAATGGCATCTTCCAGATAAGAAAATGCCATCCAGTCCAGGAGGACTTTTATGTAATTTTTAAGTACTTTTGTCATGTTAAAAATCTTGATACGCTTCCAGAATGTGCACTGCAACAGAGGAGAATTGTGAATAAGCCTATACCCATGCGTCTAAAACTTGTGATGACATCACAGGCCACTCAATCTTTGCTCCCGTACTATGATGTCACAAGAACCCTCTGTTACATGATTGTAGCCTTTCAGCTCACTCACCTGAGTAGCATTATGTATTATCTATCACACATATAAATATATTAATGTCATGTTTGTCTGTATGATTGGGAAGATGATTCTTAATTTTTGAAGAGGTACTGCACATGTGCTATAAGTAAATTGTGATAATCTATGCAAATTGTGTGCACAGAAGCTGTACTTTGCCTTTGGGGGAATGTAAATTACTCAGAACATTTTTCAATTTGTTTGTTTTTAAATAAATAGACTTTTCAGATAAATAGACTCAGGCCAATCTCTTGTCCTATTTATTTACCCTCTGTTCCCCTTTTGTTTTTTCTTGTACGTATCTCAGTGCTTACTGATAAGGTTGCCTCTTGTGCAGGAGGAAGAGGAATGAATGATGAGAAAAATCAGCATAACATTCATTTTGGTGTGTTTATATTCATTTTGTAAGTGAAGTCTCTACTCGCATAATGGTGTATAACACATTCACAAGTCAAAGCCATTATCGTGATCTGACAGTCTTTGTATTCACCTCATACTAACATTGCTTTCTTCTGTTACATTTGTACTTTGATATATTTATAATGCGAGATTTACTAAAACACGGAGTTGGATGAATAATTTTCTTTATGTGAAACAAGAATGAAATACTACCCATAAAATATATTTACTACACTGCATTTTTTCTGTTTAGAATTCTCCACTGATGTAATTTTTGTATTAATAAAATTATACCAGTACTCTTTAAGTACCCATTCAGAGCAAAATTTTCATGTAAATTGTCTGATTCTGTTTTAAGTGAAGGAGAAAACCTGGTAGAGGTTGTCTCTTTAAATCAGATCTGCAGTGTTGATGGACCCTCTAGCAGGCATGGTAAGAACCATTTGCACCTCTGCAGCAGGGAGCTTGACCATATAGGCTCACACATTCAATCAAAACGTTTTTCCTTTTAATATGCACTGTACCAATCCTATTCCCATGGTTACCACGCTCCTGCTTGTTTGGTTGCTTCTAGTCTGTTGGAAAAGGGAGGCAGCATACATTTCTTGTACAGGAGTTTAAAACATACTGAAAGCAACCCTGTTGTGATTTGCATTTTAAATTTTTCTTTTTTCCTCTCATTGTACAGAATGCTGTAGCAGTAGCTTCAGTTCATTTGCCACAGTCTGTCTTCTCTCAGTCTTCAGCCTTGCAATCTGTTGATAACTCCACTTGCAAGCTACAGTTTATTGTCTTTCGGAATGGAAAACTCTTTCCTAGCACGGGAAACTCATCAAATCTTGCAGATGACGGTAAACGTAGGACGGTTACCACACCAGCTGTCTTTGCTAAAATAGGTGAGGAGTGTTATTCATTATTTCTTTTAATCTGAAAGCTACGGTATACTTGATTATGTAGAGAATGGAGCAGCAGAGTGTACAGTATGTTGAGAGGCTGGGGTCTGTCTGTTTCTTTAACACAAGTGTTTGGTTTTATTCATATCTGTATGATTGTATTCAAATTAATTTGTCCATAAGAGAATTAATTATTGTAGGAACAGAATGCAAATTGGGTTTTACAATTTAGTTATGTTGTTGTGACAGAAGCTTATATCTCAAACCAAGGTGAAATAGAAAAGAACCTTGTTTTAATCTATACAAGGAAAATTGCAATACCATCACTCTGGATTCAGATAAATATTAAGATGGGGGGGTGTTAATGCCCTGTTGCATGTATCTTAATATTCACCAGCATACTTTTTGATATGAAGGACCTAAAATAGGTGTTGCTAGAGGCTTTTGTCTCAATGTGATTAATCTTACAGAACTGTGACTAATTATGTTAATTAGCCACCCAGGCAATTTTAATAGTTTTATTTTATTCTGAATAGTATTCACATTTCCATTTGCTTTTAAAACAACATTTTAATGTAACTTTAAAAGGGCAAAACTGCCTTAGCTATTAATCATACTAAGAGACTGCTCTTTTTTCAGTAACATGAGTAAATAGTATAACGTGTCTTAATTTAAGATAACAAATCTAGCTTTATTAATGATGATCAGATCAATCGGACACCTCAACAAGCTGAAATAGTCATTCAGATTAATTTAAACTGTAGTAAACTTTTCTGTATTTGTTTTAATTCATACAGACAGGAATATGTGGCTATATTGCTTGGTTTTCCATAGTTCGGTACATTTTTGAGTCTGTGAATATACAGCATTCAGCGGTAAAGGATTTTCCACTCTATTTCTCTGATCCGGTTTGTTGCTTTTGCAGATGGATGCAGTTTTGGAAACCTCACCACCCCTCTTACTATAGGTTTGAGACACTTTGCAAGGGGTATAGACCCCATTGCAGCCTTTTGGGATTTTGACCTTCTAGATGGACATGGAGGCTGGTGTGGAGAAGGGTGCCACATAATTAGCTCTGCAGGCAATATTACCACCATTCAGAGTACACACTTCAGTAACTTTGCAGTGCTAATGGTGAGTATATGACTTAGCAAGTATATCTATAAATATATATCTATATATACACAGATGTATTCCTCTTATATGTACATAAACCATCCTTGCTTGCCTGTAACTGAGGTTTCATTTCTCATGATGTTTTATACAATACAACCTTAAAGAAAAGTAAATTATTAACTGCTAATAAGTGAATAAGCCTGGTGTTCATCTCATATCTAGAGAGAGGCCCAATCGTAAATGACATTTAAGTCAATCTTGTCAGATGAAAGTCCCGTCAAGGAATGATCAGTATGTGAAGGTTATAAATTACAGGAGAAGGTTTTTTAAATGTATACTCATTTGTGCTTTTACATCAATATATCTCAGAAAGCTCATCTGCTTTTGTTCCTGCCTCACACTGTGTTGATCATACTAATTAGTTGCAGGCATACCGCAATGTTGAATCATTTAATAAATGGAAGTGAATAACATCTCATGCTCTTTTAAACAAGCACTTTTTTGTCCTTGCTGGTGTTCTGGGAGCTTTAGTTTCTATACTGATGATAATATTCCTTTTGCTAAATTGCTGTTCATGAAGAAAAATATTTCTGTGCAATACTAACACATCAGGCTGCTTTGGTCTGTTCTCAGTCACACTTGCAGTTCACACTGCAGTTATTTAACTATCATGCTTAACAGAAAGTTACCTTAATGAAAACAAAAGGCACACGTATGCAATAATAAATGGCTTCTTGGTTGAGAAAAAGAAAAGCAAACAAAAAAATGTAAGGTTGTTGATTGAAGAACATGTTGTTGACAATCTTTTACATCATTAAAAAGGGTCATTGTGAGCTGATTGTAAATAGATTAGTCACTTGTATAAGCCTAATACTGAATTTTTCCTAAATGCCGGTGCATTTGTACACGGTTAGTACTGCTTGTGAATGTTTTTGAAAGGTTTATAGTTGAGTAAATAATGCATTGTGTGTATTTGTAAAGGACAGCAAACATAGACGACAGGAATTGAGAAGACGTGTGCAGAGAATACCAATCTGCTGCTGTCAGATGGAGCATAGATGTCAGCCAATCATTGCACGAAGCTGTGACAATGAGTAGTTAAATGCAGAATTATCCTCTACTTTATAAGAACTGATTTCCCTCAGAGTTATTTGATCATTTTTTCACACATACCTGAATGGCTCAGAATTTAGCATCCTGTTGCTGAAGATCAGATGGTGTCAAACATGTCTCATCTTTTTATAGCTCATATGGACTTATTTTTTTCTGGACATTTGGGGTTTTTTTCCCAAGAAGGAAACATAATTTTGTTCAGAAGAGGTTTTTCTAAATATTTTAAAGAAAGCACCTGTTGACTTTGCAGGTACCACACCCAAAATGGCTGTCTCTTTCTAGAACTGTTTCAGTTCAAGTTACCATACTTAAAAGTTTTCTTAGTTATTAAGTGGCTACTAATCATTTACTCACAAGCAACTCATTTGCTTGTTTTGTTTACAAAAATCATATACTAATTTAAAGATTGACTAATTTTATCTTTATTTTAGACATTTGTATCAAATTTATTCCATGCTTATATCATCTGGTAAAGTGTAACATGGTGGGTTTTCTAGGACTTTTTATGTTTAATTTGTTACTTTGATTTAGGTTTTTTTTAAATTTTGTTTCATTACTCCATCTTTTCTTTCCCTATATATGGATCTCCTTTTTGATCTGGGCAAAGCATCATCAAAATAAAATCTTTCACATCCTACTTTGCCTTAGTAGTTGGTACAGCTCTAAATAATGTAATTTGGCACCTGGCCTGTGTTTCTCAATCGCTGCTAAGAAAAGAAATAACTTTTGTTTGCAATGTTTATCCAGACATGTCTTCCAAGATCTTTCGGAGAACCAATGGAAACTTTAGCAGCATAATTAAGTGCATTAATAGTTGTAAATGTTAGTGTCTTATTTGTTAATGTGGCATTTGGGGGGAATAAAATGAAAGATTTGTTGAGTTTGATTTAAATTAAGAGTGTCTAGGTGTTTTGTTGTTCATATCAGAATAGTGAAGCATTATTCTAATGATCTACTAAGTTATAATAATAAAATACATAGCTTCATCTAACCAGATCACCTGAGTACCTAATGTATTTTACCCGAACAGTAAATTAAAAATAGGTAGCATTGTATTTGTGACTCAGTAGAATGGGATGCCATGTACTGGTATGGGATTTTTTTTTAAAACCCTGCTGTACAATTCAAAAATATATAGAACAATAAAAATTAATAAAGCACTATTATGGTGAGGGCCAATATCAGTGAATTTATCTAATACAAATAAACTGAAGTGCAGCAATAAAGTTACAGTGATCCTGAAGGTTTGCATTACTATCAGGATAATGTATACCATACTGTGGAACAAGATGAAGTAGATGTCTAAATTAATCCAGCTGTGCATTGTATTGCTAGCACAGCACATGTTCAGATTCATCATAGCTATTATGTATTTGACAGGGAGACTTTTTGGAATATCATAAGAGGACCATCGAGTTATTTCTCTAGAGTTGCTGCTGACTATGACCACAAAGTGTTAAAATCTAGGTTTAGTTGAGGCCTTCTTCGGAAAGATTGTTTAATACTGTTTTCGTTTAGTAAATATAATTTGAGATTTTTCTCCATAATAATTAATAGCTGAGAGTAATATGTTTATGTAGGTATTTATGTTTAGCTGTTTTTCTCTCCGTGATGTTGTTCAAGTGATATAAATTTGAAAGTTTCAGTGCTTGAATTGGGAGTGAGATACAAGTGGGTATAATGTACCCTCACTTCACACTGATTTTGCTTGGGCAAGTGGCTAGAAGGGAAAGCATTACATCAAGATTTTTGCATAGCATTATTTTCCCCCGATCAAGTATCAGAGGGGTAGCCGTGTTAGTCTGGATCTGTAAAAAGCAACAAAAAGAGTCCTGTGGCACCTTAAAGACTAACAGATGTATTGGAACATAAGCTTTCGTGGGTGAATACCCACTTCGTCAGACGCATGCCGAAGTGGGTATTCACCCACGAAAGCTTATGCTCCAATACATCTGTTAGTCTTTAAGGTGCCACAGGACTCTTTGTTGCTTTCCCCGATCAGTTGCTGAAAAGTGTAGTCTAGTGGTTAGAACTGAAGACTGTGAGACAGTACCCTTGAGTTTTATTCCTGTGTCGGCCATTGATTTGCTGCATTAGTTTGGTTAAGTCACCTTAACTTCTCCCTTTCTCAGTTTATCTGTGTATAAAAGAGGTATAGTAATACTTAGTTTCTCACTGAGGTGATGTGAGGCTTTATTATTTACTCTATGCAGAGCGCTTTTAGATCTTCAGATACAGATAAAAATGCACCTATATAAAGCAAACTGTTCTGATTTATTGTAGCATTATAAATGTACAAATTCTAAAGCCTTAGTATACCTAATTACCAAAATTTGTTTTGTAAAAAGCAGAAGATTTTAATAAGTATAGACAAATATGAGTGCATCACTTATGAAATGAGTGTTATATTAATATTTTAATTTCTGCAAGAACAGCGTTTATTTTTTTCGAGTAGTGTCGTTTCCTGCAATCATAGCGCATAGCTCAGAGAACTGTAACTCTTAAAGAGATAAAGTGAGAATCTCTGAAATCTGTGATTAAATCTTTGTCATATATTTTCCTTTGTTTTTCTTTATTTCTTTTTTCTTAGAATAGAATCACAATTTAATGGGGATGAATGTTATTGTAATTGTGTACAGTGCATTCCTTTCCCTATTTGATTGTTTTTGTCCATAATAATTTCCACACATTTAGTAAATAAATAGAAGTGAAATCCCCCAATTTGTCTAAACTGTATGCTTCTAAATGAAGAGAAAATTGATTAATAAATGCTGTTAGGATTCCTTTTTCTTTTTAATGAATTTTTGCCAAACAAATGAGAAGTCTGAAATTATCATTTCCTATATTTTATCACAGTAAAACAGGACTTAATGTGTCACTCTAATTTTCTTGGTATGAATGTCAGTAATTCTCCTTTGATCAGAAGAGTGGCGTAGTCGGGGACATCTATTTGGTACCTGATAACTAGGGATGGCCAGGTCAATTTCACAACAGTAGAATCAAACTGAATCTTTGCTCAACATAAACCTTGAAACAACCCTGAACTCTCTTTTGGGGGAAACTGGGGGAGTTTTCCACACATCCTTTGCCTCTCCTGATTCTGACCAGGATGAGAAGAACATAAGAACAGCCATACTGGGTCAGACCAATTGTCTGTCTAGCCTAGTATCGTGTCTTCTGACAGTGGCCAATGCCAGATGCTTCAGAGGGAATGAACAGAACAGATAATCATCAAGTGATCCAGCCCCCGTCGCCCATTTCCCGCATCTGGCAAACAATGGCTAGGGACACTTCAGAGCATGGTTTGGCATCCCAGCCCACCCAGGCTAATAGTCATTGATGGACCTATTGTCCATGAATGTATCTTGTTCTTTTTTTAATCCTGTTATAGTCCTGGCCTTCACAACATCCTCTGACAAAGAGTTCCACAGGTTGACTGTGCGTTGTGTGAAGAAATACTTCTTTTTGTTTCTTTTGAACCTGCTGCCTATTAATTTCATTTGGTGACCCCTAGTTCTTGTGTTATGAGTAGGAGTAAATAACACTTCCTTATTTACTTTCTCCACACCAGTCATCATTTTATAGACCTCTATCATATCCCCCCTTAGCCATCTCTTTTCCTAGCTGAAAAGTCCTCATATGGCAGCTGTTCCATACCCGTAATCATTTTTGTTGCCCTTTTCTGTACCTTTTCCAATTCCAGTATATCTTTTTTTGAGATGGGGCAACCAGATCTGCACGCAGTATTCAAGATGTGGGCGTACCATGGATTTATATAGAGACAATATGATATTTTCTGTCTTATTATCTATCCCTTTCTTAATGTTTCCCAACATTCTGCTAGCTTCTTTGACTGCCGCTGCACAGTGAGTGGATATTTTCAGAGAACCACTCACAGTGATTCCAAGATCTCTTTCTTGAGTGGTAACAGCTAATTTAGGCCTCATCTTTTTATATGTATAGTTGGGGTTATGTTTTCCAATGTGCATTACTTGGCATTTATCAACATTGAATTTCATTTGCCAGAAGAGTCACAATATTATAAGGGAGGGTACTCTCACAATATTTTCATCCTGAGTGGAAGCAAGAAGTGCCAGAAATTTCATGAAGCCTATTCATGTGATCCAGTTTTGTGAACAAATGAAGTTCAGATTTTTAAAATAAGGGTCAGCTAAAGTTCTAGAACTTGAGATTCTTCTCCAAACTCATTTGAACCTCTAAATCTTTTGGATTTACTTGTGACTGTAGTGATTATTTTAGGGATGTAATTTAGAAGGATAATGTAATTAGAGTGTATCAGACTTTTCTTCAGAGAAAAGAGGCCTTTCTAGTATAAAATGGAAGGCAAAGGGAGCTATTGGGTGCTCAGCATTGTTGAAAATCAGACTACTTTTAAGAGGGAATCAGAAGTGGGATTTCCATAAGTTCATAAGTCCTATAGACTTAAAATTGCACTTGTGCTCCTATGTCACTTACATATTTAAGAAAATCTCATCCTTACAAGGATGATTTCAGGCACTTATTTTTTAAAAGCTTAAGCCAATTATATTTTTATATATTTTTCTTCAATTGTAGTACTTTATCTGACTTTGAATCCTACGTTCAGAATTTACCAATATAAATACCAGGATTACAAAAACTTACCTTTTCTAAAGTGCACTGTCTTGTTTATTAACTCATATATTTTTGTGAATGAGCACAGACAATGTTGCATCTACCTGATTTCTAGAGCAAAATAACTTCTCCCCCTCCTTTCTCAGTGTTTGCTGTTGGATATCTCTGGACTATCGTTATATAATTTATCAACACTTCTTTATACTTTTATATCACCCTCTATGCCATCTTTATGGATTTATCTGCTTTAGACAACTTATTTTCGTATGGATTCCAAAGGGAAAGTGGTGAAAACCCTGTTTGTGATGAAACTTTAAAAAAAAAAAAATCCTGTAGGGGGATGAATTAGATGCTGTAATAAGTCTTTCCATCTCTAGTTTCCATGGGCCTGATTGTCTACTGCCTTCCATATGGTGCAGCCATTTACACCTGTGATAAGTGAGCTTGACACCTTTACTATTAGAGGAAGTGAATGGAGATTTCGGATTACGGCAGCATTTAGCAGGATGTATAATTCTAGATGTTGGTTCCTTTAGAATGTCAAAACGCTCGACTACATATTCATTTTTCCCTTAGATATTTCCTGCCAGTTTTTAATATTATCGTTCTTTGAATCCGCTCCAGGAAATAAAATCAAAATAGTCTTGTTTCAATGTAATGTACAATTATACTACTTTGCATAAGGCATGAAAAAATTAACTTTATCTTCTCATGCTGTCTCCCCAGAAAATCACTCAGGGGCGGTTGACAGATCAATAAGCTTTAATTATCATTAAAGAACAGACAAGATACATTTATCATTTATCTGTAATGAAATCAGTTTTCAGTGTTCAGAATTCTAAAAAAGGATATTCGACAGTGGCAATAATACATTACGCTACTTTTATTTAGAATTTCACTCCTTAGTAGACTTGGTGTACAAGATCAGAAAAAAGATAAAGATTAAACTTGGAAATAGGTTTAAAAGGCTGATTGTCCATGACTCTTCTGGAGGCAAAAATAGCTACTGTATATTCCTTCAAGACATATGGCATTTGCTTTCATGTAAACACTCAAGTCTAAAAGGATTGGTAGAATCCTGCATCTACACTATTACACATGATTAAAGGCTAGTTCTTTAATATGTGAAATGATGTCGTGTTAGTTAAATCCTTTTAAGTTTGGTATACTATATATATCTTAATGCAGTACATTGAGGGGTTTTTTTTATTCCGGTTTTCAACTCTGTTAGCTTTTTATAATTTTTTTCCAATAATAGGTTAAAGCAATGTCAGAAAGGTGCTTTCATCTCTTGTTACTTGTTTAAATAATTGTATTGCTATTGTTATACCAGGTATAGCTATTATATACATTTCTGGAAATGTAAAGGGCCTCAAAACAAAATTCTAATCATGGTTTTCGTATTTATACACCATAAATGTGACTACATTAGTGAGAGCTAGAAGCGGATACTATTTTATATTTTTCAGCAAAGCACTTCTAGTTTTATTATTTGTTATATTCTATTCGAGGTCTGTCCAACACCCAAGTCCCATTTTGCTAGGCACTGTATGTTTGTAGTGAATGATAGTCCCTGCCTGAAAGAGCTTACAATCTAAAAGATAAGCCATAGCTGGTGGATGATACAAACAGGTGTGTTGGAGAATAGGATGTTGTTGCTGTTATTATTATTTTATTATTATTTTGAATTAGATCTATTATTGTAGCACTACGAGTCCCAGTCAACAACAAAAAAAACACAGAACAAAAAAAAACGTTCCTGCCCCAGAGAGCTTACAGTCCAAGTATAAAACAAGAGGAAACCGACAAATATAGAGAGACAGGGAAGTACAAGAAAACAATGAAACAATATTGGTTAACATGATAGTCTATGGCAGGGGTCGGCAACCTTTCAGAAGTAGTGTGCTGAATCTTCATTTATTCACTCTAATTTAAGGTTTTGCATGCCAGTAATACATTTTAACGTTTTTAGAAGGTCTCTTTCTGTAAGTCTATAATATATAACTAAACTATTGTTGTATGTAAAGTAAATAAAGTTTTTAAAATATTTAAGAAGCTTCATTTAAAATTAAATTAAAATGCAGAGCCCCCCAGACCGGTGGCCAGGCAGTGTGAGTGCCACTGAAAATCAGCTCGTGTGCCGCCTTTGGCACGTGTGCCATAGGTTGCCTACGCCTGGTCTATGGTCTCAGCACACCAGCAGCCTAGCTGTGATCGAGATTTTGTAGGCCTCACAGCAAAGGAGAGTTTTAAGGATGGTTTTGAAGGAGAATAATGAGTTAGTATTAAGTATGTTCTAGCACAGACTAACTGTGTGCACAATTCTTAGCCAATCAGGGTTTTTTTTTTTAAATTCTTTCAATATTAAGAATTAATTTAAAGTAACAAGTTCACTATAAATGGGATTTATATTTTAAATAAGTATAGACGGATAGGCCTCTAGACCTAGAAAACTGCCATACCAAAGGTAGGAGCCTCCCCCATGGAGGAATTCTTCCATTGACCTGGCGGTCTTTACACTTGGGCTTATGTTGGCTAACTGCATCTCTCTGGAGAGGGGTTGTGTGTGAATTTTTCACAGTTCTGAATGTGGTAGCTAGGTTGATCTAAGGTTTAGGTATAAACCAAGCCAAGGTGTGATTAAAGTTCCACTTACTTAGTCATCAGCATTAGAGTCCTGGTTTTCTCAGCAAAGGACACTCAAGTCAACAAGTGGGTTGACTCTCTTTACAGGGCAAAATTTAGAACCAACAAATAAGAAAAACTCCTTTTAATTAATCTTAATACTTATAAATCCTTCTTAACTGTTAAGCTGAGGATTCATGCAGACTAACACGGCTGCTACTCTGAAACAAGTCATTGTAGTTTATGAAATGTTCAGGATTTTCATTTTTTGTTCTTAAGTGCTTATTAGCCCCAATATCTCCATATTCACCTGCAGCGATTCCAGTTTTTCCCATATGTCTCTACATATTGTTTTAACTGTAAAAAAAAAAAAAAAATTGTAAAATGTGCTTATTGTACCTTTTAGGTGACTTCAATTTTCCAGTCCCTCTAGTTTTCCTGAGCGTTACCACACAGGTTTCATTTTATTAAGAGTACTGGGAAATGTTCATTTTGTTAATGAGTTTCTTTCATCCTTTAACTGACAAATATAAAAGGCTACACTTTTTATAACTACAGTTCCAGAGGTCATGCATATTTGCATATTTATATTTGCATGCACAGTTCATGTAACTGTGTTTGGAAACTGACTTCAGCAAATTGCAATATACATTAGCTCAGGTGATGATTTGTATGCACAATTGTAGTAGTTGCTTGCAAAAATGTAGGTGCACAAACAAATGTGCATTTTAGTGTGTCCTAGTGGGACATCCATTGTTTTTTCAAGTTATACCCAGAGTGGCCAGAGACACCTTCTCCTCCTCCTTTATAACAAAGGCTACATTTGCGTTTCAATCCACTTTACATGCTGAGGTGGCTTCTCCTGTTATCTCCAGTAGTTTCAGTTGTATTTGGGACCTTATGCCAGGTATAACCAGGGTGAGCTCTAACAGATTGGTATTGGAATCAGATATGGTTGAGTCCACCGAAGTATGTCCTTTGTCAGTATTCTCACTTCTTACCGACATGCTGTTTCCATGAATAACTGTGGCAACGCCTCCAGCATCCCTAAAAAGAACTCTTGCACCTAGGTTTTGCCCTTAGATGTAATTGTACAGCTGCTGTTCAGCCGACATTAACAGAAGCTAAGCACGTGTGCATCAAAGGTGGCATTTGTGGCTCTTTTATGAAAGACATTCTACTCCAATCTATTGGCCCACATGGATTTATGCTGATTTACAGCAGCTGAGGATCAGACTCCTGTAGTATCTTAACAATAGATCCTCTCAGTTAGCTATCTTGGGTCTCTTGTCACATTTCTGTTTCCTTAAGAAGAAATGAGTATGTTGGAAGTAGAATATGTGACATCTAGGGACCTTCATGGTAAATAGATATTTTGTACTCACTATCATAGTAAAAGAGATGCATAAAGTTCATACTGTCAGATAGCACAGACATTACTGATGTCTGCTTGCTGTGGAATTTTGCACATTTTTTTTCTGGATTATTTTTTTTTTAAATCAGGACAGACTTGCCTGTGGAAGAAAGTTAATTTCCCCATGAGAAGTATATGCAGAATCGCGGAGAGCAGTTAGAGGAATGTAAATTCACGAACTTTATGCAGATAAATTCATCATTTTACTTTCCTGTTCCAAAATGCAGCATGTGAAAATCTAGAGGGGGTTAAAATTGGGAATGATGGTAGTATTGCAGTGAAGTCTTAGATTCTCACCTCTTAAAATGCTAATTTCATTTTCCTTCTTTGGCAGGATTTGAAGACAGTGCTCTCCTTTCCCCAGTACCCAGGGGAGTTCCTGCACCCTGTGGTATATGCATGTACTGCAGTCATGTTATTGTGCCTGTTTGCGTCCATTATCACTTACATTGTGCATCACAGGTAAGAATTCAATACAGCAGCAAACACATATTCATGTTAGAGTGGTCAGTATTAAACTGAAGCAGTCCTTATCTATCTATCTTTTCTTTGCACAAAGATAAAATGCTTAAATGCTTTAGTTACTGCTGGATACTAAAATTTACAGTATAATGTAGTCAAAAAAGAATGGAAAATGGTGCTTCATAAGTAAAAATGTATACAAAGTCAAATAATCTGTTTTGTTTATACTAAGCTCTGTGAGAGAAAAGGGAAATTGAACTTTCCCCTCAAAAACATTCATAATTAACCTTTCTCATGTGAAAACACATACCAAAACAAGCTTTTCTAACCAGTAACTTATGGTGATGTGTCCTTCTTGACTCCATTTGGAAAAATTATCCATTCAAATATTGGTTTCACACAGAAACAAAATTTAAGGATTAGAAAACTATAAACCCATAAAATATTATGGTGGGCTTGTTCCCAAGCTGTAGCCTCCCCTAAAAAGAAGCAGATGTGTGTCTAGAGATGGTCTTATATTGTTCCTAAAATTTCTTGTATTCTTTATAATTTGACACTGCAATATAAAGCTCTGTGATATAAGGCCACTTTTGATATCAAACTACTGGATGCTAGCTTCCAGTTTCACAACAGCCCCTTGGAAAGATACACTAATTGTATTGGAATCAGAGAACAACATTGTACAAAGGATTTGATAAATATCTTATCAGAAAGGTGTTTTCTTGCTTTTAAATCTGTTTGGTTTTAGAAATTTTGTGATTTCATTTATATGAATGAGATTTTTAAGTGTGTGTGTGTGTGTGTACACAGTAGTTAAAAGTCATTAGCTACTTAAAAGACCAGGAATGTATTTTACTGTACAAGCTGATAAACATTAATTAAGAATGTATTTAATGTAATGAATTTTGATCTTCAACTTATATGTAGTCCTTCAGAATTGTCATAGTTAGACTACTGCATATTTGACATCTGTCAGAAAGCCTTTTAAATACACAAATCACTCTTCATTCTGGGCCTGTTTTAAAAGCCCATTGAAGTCAGTAAAAAAAAATTTTAAAAACTCCTATTGACTTCAATGAGTTTTAAAACAGATCCTCCATTCTGCAGGTAGTCTAGTAGTCAAGAATCTGAGAGTTTGAAATCTATATGTCAAAAATATTTTTTCCAAAAATATAAGAATGCATTTTAAGATTTTTACAATCAAGATGTGAATTGAAAAAATATGTTAATTTTAAACAGCACAATCCGAATCAGTAGAAAAGGATGGCACATGCTTCTCAACTTCTGTTTCCATACTGCTCTTACTTTTGCTGTCTTTGCTGGTGGAATCAATCGCATAAAATACCCAATTATATGTCAAGCAGTAAGTACCTTTGTTACCTTATTCTTATTTTTAAAAAGAAAAAAAGCCCCTGAAATTATGCATGTTGACTTAATACTGATGATGTTCTTTCTTATCAAAGATTCTATATTTTCTCAGACATATGTACCAGAATTAATAATCACCATGAGGATTGTCAAGGCTAATGTGCAGCAGTGGGAGTCAGGAACTTTGAATTATATTTCCATCTGTGCCACTGAGTTGCTGTGTGAACTTGGGCAAATATATTAACTTCTCCATGCCTCAATTTCCTTATCCAAAAACAAAATGGAGTTAATACTATTTCTCTTCTTTACAGAAGTGTTGGGGGATATGATTTTTCATGTTTGTAATGCCCTTTGAGATCTTCAGATTAGAGGGGCAAAGTTAGAATTATTACTATTGTGGTTGCTTACCATGAGGATATCATACTAACCTACCTGTTTCAGCTTTGTAATGTAGGCCTCTTATGCCCACTGTGCAACCACTGAATATATTTTAGCAACTTAATGTTTCTAATATAATGATGACTTTTAAGTTCAGCGCAGGGTTTGGAGGCAATGCTTATACCACCCTGTCCCCGGGAAAGGGCTTGTGTGTTAGGGAACCTCAATGAGCTTCCTGGTATGCAGACGTGGGTGTTGTGCAGGCTGCACTATCCCCACCTCCTCCTGTGAAACCTCTTATATGGGGAGGTTCATCCCCAGACACTCACAGAGGGAGCAGTCTCTGTGCTCTCCTGAATACAGGGAATGAGATTGTGATTGGTCCTTTGGCAGGAGAGGAAGGGAAGAAGGCTGCTTCAGTCCTCCCCTCTCAGCAAAACCTCACAAGGACCAGTTAAAATCCAGCCTTGTATTTCTAATATTTTTTTCTGGAATTTTTTACAACAGATGCCCCTGTTCTCATGAATGATATTTTTGCTGACCTTTGCTAAAGAATTTCATTAAGCAAAAATATCTGTGAATGCAACACTCAGCTTTTATCTAATGGTATTAGTATTGAGACCTCTAATATGAGATGTGTATTCTCCTTTACTTAAATAGGCTATAGTCTTGAAACCCAGTCCATTGAAAATGAATGTATGAATGATCTCTTTCCATTACTCATGATGGAACTGAGTCTGCACAGTCTAGCCACAGTACTAATATATTAAAAGTTCTGTTCTCACATTTAATTCAAAAGTGAGCAGAGCTTCATGGGGTTTTAGCAGTCAAGAGGTTAAAAAAAAATCACCAGTAATAAATCTTACTTGCCTGCTTGCCTTTTTTAGCTAATTTATAAATTATTCTTTGCCCACTCTTTTAATTAAAAAAATATTTTTTCATTCATGTATTATAATATTTCTGGTTCTAACAAGGAGAATCAAAAAATGTTGCAATTGTTCTTCTAAGCACTCATGATTGCTCAGCAAGCTTACTAAAAATAGCAGCATGTAAACTGCCCCTCTGTATTTCCTGATAGAATTTATTTATAAAGTATAATTTTAATTGAGATGCAATCTCTCAGTTAGAATAGTGACCCCGGGAAGGAATAGACAGCAAGTTACACATCTTACTTTGAATTATTCCTGTCTGAGAAAAGCAAACAAGACACACAATTCTCCCCACTTTTATAACGGATTCAATGTCATTGCATGGGTGTAAATAAAGGCAGTATTTGGCCCAGAGTTAATACAGTTAGTGCTTAGTGTATTTGTATTATGAAGTTCTTAAATATAATCCAATTAAAAATGGTGATAAAATATTTAGGATCTGTGTAATATACCAATGAGGATTTGCAAGACTGTTCTTGCTGAAGTAATACTTTCTACTTACATAATACTTTAACTGGAAGCTGTCAAAGCCCTTTATGAACAGAAATAACCTTAAAACACTCAAGTGAGTTTGTTACTACTATATCCATTGCACAGGTGAATAAACCAAGGCACAGAGAAGTTAGGTGAAAGTCACGTTGCAAGGCCACAAGAAGAACCCAGGAATCCTGACTCATGCTCTCATGTTCTAACCACAAGACAACAGTTCCATGCTAGAATTCTCCTGTTCTTTACAACTTAAAATTCTAACAGTGTTTGAAGTATATCCTTAACATTTTATACATTTAGATTTTTTTTAATGAGTACAGGAATTTATATAATACAGCTCCCATAACCAACTGTAGGAATTCTGTTTCTAATTTTCTGTAACCTGTTCTGAAAGTTGAACATTTACATTTGTGTGACTTTCAACAGACAGCACCTATAAATATTATAAGCTTCTCTGATGCAATAAACACTATGTTGTAAAATATGCCTTACATGACATTATTTTATAGGACATGGTTGATTATTTCATTATTCCGAGATAAATATCTCTTAATATCTAGCCAATTGCATGGTTATTAATCTCTAAGTTCTAGCAAATCTAAACATCATTTACAATTTTTTTTATTTGTAGTTTGAAAGTTTATAGGACAGCCATAGCCATGTAATTACATGGTCACAAATGACCATCTGTTGTTACAATTTTTGCCTGGTTATTTACCTTGCAGATTGCACAGTAAAAATGATAATGAAAAATAGATTTTGTTAAATGTTATTAATAATTCTATTATGAGTAATACATAACATGAGTGCAGGGGACTGGACTAGATGACCTCTCGAGGTCCCTTCCAGTCCTATGATTCTATGATAAACTATAGGAATTTTTTCATAAAATGCAATGCATATGGCAGTTATTTCCTCTCATGGTATTAGGCCAAATCCTGAGCCATTGTAAAGCATAGTCAACCCTGTGCAGCTAGAGAAATCTAAACAGATCCTGAGACCCCACACACATGCCCCCCAAGGTACCTGCATTAGGGTTACTCACCCACATAAGACCATGCCCTGTCTAAAGACAATGTCAACACCGTACTCCACCTACGGTCCAGGGATGACACAGACTCACTGAACATGCATACTGCTTCTCTGATTCCCTGAGAGGAGCTGATTGACAGCAGGGGATATCGAATGGACTGAACAACCCATGAAGGGGATATTTCAGCTGATACCACAGGCTGAACATACTGTCCATTCACAGCCATTGTTTCACCACCACCACCCTTCCTAACCTCCTTGCCTGCCAACATACACGTGTAAAAAAGTCATACAGAGCCCCCAGTCCTGGTACCTGTCTCCTCTTGTGACAGCTCTGTGGGTATTATTGCTGCAACAGCGTTGAAGTAACCTGTAAGGTGCCAGTGCTGGAAGGAAGGGGGACCTGCAGATGGCTTCTCAGGGTGTCTGGGAGCTCATTTATATGATGATACCCAATAGCCCCTCAAGCAGCTCCACACAAGGCCCTGTGGAGTGGGTGCACACAATGAGTACAGCCATCATCAAGATCAGTCAGGCCAGAGCAGAACCTGTTTAAATACCCATATTTGGTTCAGGTGTCCCTCAGGACTGTGTAAGCAGGAATGAGGATTGGCTGATCCCTTTTAAATTCTGGCAAGCACAACTGGACCTGGGCAGAATGAAAAGAACACTAGTACAGAACTATCTGATCTTCTTTCAGATAGGATGTATCTGAAGAGGATGGTACCATAATATTGCTTGTTAATCATATGTTTTGTAAATATGCTATTTCAAATTATTTATCTCAAAGAAGCATTAAAACAAGTTAATATATATTCCATAGGGGATAGAGTTACAGTACCTTCAGTGTCTCTCCCTGCTTTACAAATGCAAACATAAATGCAGCCCTGAAACAAATGCAGCCCTGCACTGTTGTTTTATAGTGCAGTGCTTGGTAGAAAATTCCAAATGCAGCCTTTTCTGATGGAGTAAACCTGGAGTCACTGCTCTGAGTATTGTGGAGTGAATCTTCTTCTATTTTTTTCACCATTCTCAGCTCCACACCCCCAGCACTTTCTTTTGCCCAAGACGTAACCTCATTACAACTCTTTCACCTACGTGAAATAATAAACTGAGTTCCCTTCAGGTGTCTTTGCACAATATTTGAGTTTAACCATTGCTCTACCCCAGAATTAAGTGTCTCACACTGATCCCAGTTTAGAGAGAAAGCGTTAATGATAAGAACAAGGGCTGTTTTCTGCACTAGGTCACTAATGCACCTTTTTTTCTCCTTGAATGTCAAGTAGTTGAACTAAAGAAAAAAAATTACTTCTCTCTATGATACAGTATTTAATCTAAAATCCAAACGTCTAAAAATTCCTTTCAGACATGAAAATCCCATTCAAATGGTTTTCCTCATTTTGCTACCTATTAGATGCTCATTATTTGTCATTTATAAAGAGAGGAAGGATGGTCCACTGATTAGAGTGCCGGCCTGGGACTTGGGAGATCTGAATTCAGCACTCTAATCTACCCCAGTCTTGCTGTGTGGTTTGAGCATGTCTCTCTGACCCTAATCCACAAATGGACTTAAGCATTGCAACATTATGCATAACTTTTAGGCACCTAGAAAATCATAGGAACAATACTGCAACCCACAAAGTCTGAGTTAGGCACCTAGGTTCCCTATGCAATGAGTGGGGAGAGATGGGCACCTTAAAATACAATCCACAAAGCCAGCATGCTAGGTGGGGACCCCCCTAAAATAGCAATGAGAGATGTGGCTCATCGGATGAGATAGGTGTGTCCTAAACCCTACACCCTCTCAGAGATATGGGCCTAAGTCCAGGCAGCAGGGAAGCGCCTATCTCTGCCAGTGATCTGTTTCTCAGGCGTGTGACCTAGGCTGTAGAGTCATTCTCACTCTTTCTCTGGACCAATTAATATTTAATTATTCAATTATTTAATTGAAGGGGAACAATTTCAGTAGAAAAGATTGCATCTTTAAGCAGAGGAGTTCCCCTGGTTATTGAGCACACTAGAACTTAAGGAGGAGATAGGCAGGGTCGGCCCACAACATTTTGGAACATGAGGCGGGGAGCTCAAATGATGCCCCCATGTCCCTTCGCTTGGGCCAAAACTTTGAAAGGTCTCAATTCTGCCTTCTTCCTGTTCTACTCCTCTCATGGTACTGCTCTGCTATCTACCCCAATAAAGGGGAACTAACAACTTAAAATGCCTTGTTCAAAAATTTTAAGGAACACTTAACTTTCAAATGCCTGAACAGCAAATGTAACTTTTCTTCTCTGCATAGTAAACACTGACATTTTTATCTGTTTGAATAATCAAAGTGGTGCTTTCTGTGCCTTCTTGGTTGCAAAGATTTGAACTGCTTCCTAAAGGTCCACAGTCTGGGCCAGCTCATGCTCTTTTGAGATGGTTGCAAGGCTGACCAGCCTCTCCTGTGTCATTGTGGAGCGTACATGTGTTTTTATTAACTTCAGCTTGGAGAAGCTGCGTTCTCCACTGGCAACTGTTACAGGAAGTGTTAGAAGTATGCGCAGAGCAACAAAAGCATTTGGAAAGAGGGTGGTCATCTTATTTGTGCACATACATTCCAGAACAGCCTTTGGAGTTGATCCTGTTGAAATGTATCTTGAAAGGGCTTTCAGTTCATCACCTAAACCACTCGCATCAATATCACGCATGTCATCATGTGTCAACACTGTCTCTAGTGTCCTGCATTGTTGGTGTAAGTCTTCCTCAAGTATAGTGAGGAGTTTTGGAATATCATACAACATCCCAAATATACTGCTGTGTTCCTTGAGCTGCATGAAACGTTCTTCAACTGACTGTATTGCACAATCCAGCGCCTGGTTAAAAAATTCAACTTTGAATTGTTGTTTGGGGTCTTTTATGGGATTATCCCATGCCTCGTAATCAAATGTCTTCTTCGGTCACTCTTGTATTCTTGAATGGGTGGAAAAATAGCTTCAGTGTGAAGTTCCTCTGCCAAATTCTGTGCACTCTTCATTTTGAAATCCCTCATCTGACCAGTAAGGCTGTAGGTATGACTTCGCTTTGTCCAGTTGTTCCATTGCTTCAGATATATCAAAGCCAACACCTTTGAGTCTCTTGCTGACAACATTTATTTCAAACAGTATATCACACCACAACACTAAGCCACACAGAAATTTGAAGTTATGTGTGATTCTGGTGATTCCATTTCCCTTTGCCACTGTCCTCCCACAAACAGTTCCTGTCATAGCATTATCCTCCATAATGTCAACTATGGCATCATCTATCTTCCCAATTTGGTGTTTGATAGGCTTTATAGCTTCCATTTGACTTTCCCATCGTGTGGCACTCAGTGGTTTCAGTGTCAGAGAGGATGTTCCCAGATGTTGCTTCAAAATTTGCCATCGATGAGTTGATGCAGAGAAAAATACATAGATGCTTTGAATTACATTAAAAAGTTCAGCAGCCTCACTGGAAGCTGAAGCTGCATCACTGACCACAAAGTTCAATGAATGAGAACTGCAAGGGACCAAAAAAGCTCGAGGGTTTAACTCTCGGATCCGTGTCTGCATTCCTCTGTTCTTTCCTCTCATGTTGGCACCATTATCGTAGCCCTGACTTCTCATGTCAGCTATCGCAATTCCCGTATCTTCCAGCTTTTTAAGAAGCCCATTTCTCACACCAGCTCCTGTAGTATCATCAATGTCAATAAATTCTAGAAAATGCTCTCTGACAGTCACCATTGCAGGGACATTTTCACTAGGTTCTGTTGTTGTTAAAAAACGCACCATTAAAGTCATTTGTTCCATATGGCTGATTGTGCAGTCCAGAATAACAGAGTAATATCTTGCTGACTTCAGATCTGCCACAATCTTCTGTTTGACTTTTGTTGCCAGTAACTGTATGATCTCATTTTGAATTGTTTTTCCAAGGTAGTGGTGTGTGTACACATTTCTTCGGTGCAGACTCATCTTAGATGCTCCTGGAGTACAGCATCAAACTCAGCCATCAGCGCCACAGTTTTAAGGAAGTTTCCATTGTTTGGCACATACAGCTGATCTGAAGTGCCATGTAGTGCTAGGTTTTGAGTAGCAAGCATTCTCACAATGGCAATGAGCCTTTTCGGAACATTTTGCCAGTAAAGATACTCTGATGCAATCTTCTCTTGATGCTGATTGTCTATGGTGGCCTTTAACCTTAGTCTCATCTCAAGTTCTTTTCACCCATGGAATGCTCTCTGGTGATTTGCTGCCTTCTCATGGGAAGCCAGATTTTTCCAGTCCTTTGTTCCTGTAGAACCCAATGTGGCTGAAACATTAGGCTGCAAGATTTCAGAGCAGCAGCCATGTTAGTCTGTATCCTCAAAAAGAACAGAAGTACTTGTGGCACCTTAGAGACTAACAAATTTATTAGAGCATAAGCTTTCGTGAGCTAAGAAGTGGGTTGTAGCCCACGAAAGCTTATGCTCTAATAAATTTGTTAGTCTCCAGGCTGCAAAAGTTTGCAACAAAAACAGTATACAGCATTCTGCGTTTTTGAGTACATAAGTCATGGCCTCTCCACTTTGTCACCATTGGAGATTTCATGCCAGTAATGTGTTGGATGGAAACTTCTATTTTCATTGTTTTTGGGGAACATGAAGTTTTTCACTTGCTGTGGCCCATGCAGTACAAAGAAGTCCCTCGGGCTACTGTTCAAGTGGGTCCACAGTCCTGGATCATCTAGACTTAAGGAACTAAATTCAGCAGCAGCTGTTTCTTGCGCCTCCACCACACTCTTCTCTGATCTACACTTGTCTTCAGGAATGTGCATGGTTACATCCATTTGAGATGGAGATATGGATGCTGCAATAGCTGCCAGGTCACCTGCACTCTGACTAACTGGAAGATCAGGCATCTCCTCACCACTCACATCCTCACTGGGGCCGGAGGCTCACAGTGAACACTTGTGTCTATGTATCTCAGGAGAGCTCCTTCCTGCTTAGATAGAAAAGCTTCCTTTGCTTTCTTTCTTTTTCTGAATTCTGCCCCAGAGGAGCGTTTCTTCTTTCGTGACTGCTGTTCGGTGCCAGCTATAGTGACTCTCAACACTCAGTTGAATGGGACAAATAAGCAGTCTTGTAGCAGAGCCTGAGTGAGGGAAGATATCCACATCTTAAGGGCTTAACTGGCTCCTACTACTTCAGTTGACTGCCTGTTCTTCTCAAGTGGGTTCAGGGAAGCAGCAGGAAACAGGAAGTTCCCTGAGAAGCTGGTATTAATCAATCCAAGCTCCTGGGAGTGCTAGAGAGGTACATAAAAGGCTCCTCCTCTTCTCTGTCCCTGCAGCTCCTGTTGCTTTCTGTTGTTTCCTCTCACCTTTTCTCCTGCCTGCCTGTTATGTCTCTTGTGCCCTCCTTCTTCCAGCACAGCACTCCACCATCTCTGTGCATCTAGAGCAGAGAGAATACATATGCACCAGCAGCAAACACCATTTTCTACACTCTGGGTCCTACTGGCACCCCCCCCCCCCCAATCTGGCACCTGAGGTGGCTGCCTCCATTGACCTTATGGTAAGGCCAGCCCTGGAGATAGGTATCTGGGCACCCAGAGTGAAGCAGTAGTGTGCATGCCCAGAGGCAGTAACACAGATACTTAGGAACTTGTACTTCAAAAACTTGGGCACCAAGTGAATGTAGGTGCCTACAGGGTTAGGCAGCAGCCAAGTGGAAGTTTTGTGGCTCAAATGAGGATAATAGTTCTTCTCTACCTTGCAACAGTGTTTGGAGGATAATTACATTACAGATTGTAAAGCACTCAGTTACTATGGTGATGGTGATCATATAAGTACCAAAAATAGATTAATCAACTTCTTTATTTCACTGAAAGCAATTTCCCAGCTCTCCAGGGCTTCAGGGGGCATGTTCAGCCACAACCAAACAGAAGCAAGTGAATTAAAGGCAATCTTCTCCAGAACATGTCTGCCATTTTAAAAAGGAAAAATTGACAACAAGAAAGAAATGAAAGTTAAGGCTGTCCAAGGGAGCATTAGACACCAGTATCGTATAGGTTTACCCAAGTATTTGTTCTGGTAATCAATAAGAGACTAGTCATTACTATAGCAACTGTAACATCACATGGTTCTTAAGCAACCTCTAAGACTCTGAACAAATTTTTAAAGGATCATCTTTTTAAATACATCATCTTCTCAAAATTTTTGCTTTAAAAAAGTCTAATAAGCTTTTCAGTTAAACAATATAGGTTCCATTGATACAGTTCCAAGAACACAAGAGCCTTGAAAAGACTGAGACCATGTAATTATTATGGAAAAATGAGGAGTCTTGCTTTAGCAACTGCAGTTATTAGACAACATAAGCAATGTTGGTTATAACATATGCAGACAGTCCTGGCTGGTCTCCCTGTAGCTTTCGGTGAAAACACACACAGGCCTGTCAGCACAAAACTCTCTTGTAATAAAACATCACTACTCTAATATCCCCAATCTTTAAACTTTTCTCCATACTGGAAACAGGGTCCATCATGCAAGCATGAACATCATCTGTACACAATGATGAACCCGAGCACCACATCCACTGCAAGCATATTTTTATCATGTTTAAACTACTTACTTTTTAATCTATTTGTTTGTTTCTATTTTTATATGGCATCTGTCCATGTGTCCTAGGCCCAAATCCAATAACACAATATACATAAATAAACCCAAATCCCACTCAGCACCTTAAACATGTAACCCATTAGGACTTTCAGTACCCACCACGTACATTTGAATTCCCATATCCTGTATCTGGATTTGAGTGAGGGTACCCTTACAAACACTTGACATATCCCAAAACGAGGTGTGACAAACACGTCTGTTCTATTGAATAAATATTTAACATCAAAAAAATCTGTCCTCTAATCCAGTGTTTATGGAGTGAAGTAAAGCACAAACAGGCGGTCAGGCTAGATTATGACAATAGTCCCTTCTGGCTTTAGACTATATGAAGAAAAAGGACATTGTTGCCCTTTGACTGGAATATAGAAGCCCAATGCATTCACCCAATCTGCACTGAGAATATTTTATGAATGCCTTCATATATGTCTGGCTAAATAAGAAGTCTGGAACCACCATCATCCTTCAAATTTACCAGTCATCCAGGGCCGGAAAACATGTTCTCCTCTATTAAAGGCAGGAAATACCAATAGGTTATTAAATAGTCTTATTATTTAAGAGGTTGTACAACAGCTAATAGTATTTGTGGTCTCTCTTCCTTGTTAGCATGTTTTATCCCATGTTACTGAAGAGACTAATCTCTGAAAGATGGGCATGGTATAACGAAAAGTCATGAGGGTAGCGTGTGACACACAAATTCTATTCTGTCCCCCTTTTCTGTTGCTTCTTTGATAGTGCAGTGAAATTGTTGCTATTCATATTTTATTGTACTATTTTATTAGGATCCACATTAATTTATATTGTTGGTCATATCTGTTGGTACATCAATAGGGAATGGAATTTTATCATCCCATATGTTGTTTGAACTTCACACATTTGTATATACTGACACCAGACTCATCCCTCATGCCCATGCATTTGTTAAACCCTTCATATATTTTCTAAATAATCATACAGGGCACAGCCTCAGCCCTACACTGAAATAACTAGAACAATGTTATTAATTTAGTTCTTTGTATTTTTCTGATTCTTCCTTCTCATTCCCTCCCCCCTTGGAATCATACTAGTACTCAATGTGTCCCTGCAAAACTCTTCTGCGAGTTGCACATGAAATAAACCCAGACAGCACTAGCCACTGAATTGGCAACATCTGCCAGCTGATGGTGCATAGATGTCTCATTCTCTTATTTCTGCTTCTTTCACCTCAAGCGACAGCCACTGTGAAGTCCATACTCTCCCCTGTCTAATGTGTCAGACAAGCCCAGGAAAAAGAAAAGAATTCCAATAGCCTTTATCTTGATTAATATTTGTTGTGCATATATATAAATATTATGATGTATTATTAAACCTAAACAAAATTCATGTCTTTTTTCTTTTTCTATCAATTATTTTTGTTTCAACTTAAGCAAAAATGGAACTCCAGTTTAGATAAATCATTATAATAGATTTGTGTTAGCTTTATTCAGCAATCCTGTGTATTCCTTAAAAATTTATGGGCTTTCCAATTATAGCAATATTTTACTTGTCACAGCAAAATGTCAGGTTATTGCTTCAAAGTAACCTCATTTTATATAATCAGATGGAGACTTAGCTAATATAATACAGCGTTGTAGATTGGATAAAATTCCAATTACTGTTTCCATAGTAATGAATAACAGTTACTAGCATAGTACAGATGTTAGCATTTTAGTGTTGGTATTTTTGTTTTACTTTTAATGATATACACAGCACTTTATTGGAAAGATCAGAACAGCCACACTGTTAGGTTTGCACTTCCTTTTTCTTTTATTTCTGTACTAAGTACTGTTTTAAAAGATGCAAATCTTCTTCACCTACTTTTGGCTATGGTGTGGCTAAAATGGCCACTTTTTTAAGACACCAAAAATAATTTTTTCTTAGCATGCCTGAGATGCTAAGATCTTATCCCAACCTCACTTCATCAGGTCATACATGGCTGTACCTCGCTGAGAGGGAAATAAGATATACTGCTCCTACAAAACTTACTAAAATTAATGCTGATAGGACAAATTCAGACAAAACGTTTGCCTTTTCATTGACCCAGACTTGAAATTTGCATTATATGCAGCATAATTAGCAAAGCAGTGGCAGGTTTCTTGCCAACAAAGCTTCAAGAATCAAGCCAATCTTCCATAGACTTAAATTTGCAAATTCAGTGAGTAGCCACTAATGATGCTCTCAGAAAACACATTTTATGTGTTCTGATTTCATAACATCTTACTGGGTGTCTCAGATATTAGCAATTATAATTTAAACATTAGTTTAAGTAAGAGATGCCACCTGCTTTTTAAATCATTTTAATTCTCTTGCACTGATTAGAAGTAACCAGAGAGATGCAAAAATGTTGCTAAGGCAATCACAAATTCAGTTCATTTAAAATAAAATTATTCTGGTTTACTTGTGCATTTGTACCATAGGCTTATGTTACAAAGTATTTTTGTTTTACTGGCCCTTTGCTGATTTCTGTAACTATCACCCTCTTGTTTTAGGTTGGCATAGTACTGCATTATTCCACCCTCTCCACTACGCTATGGATCGGAGTAACTGCAAGGAATATTTATAAGCAAGTCACAAAAAAAGCTCAACCGTGCCAAAATAGTGACCAACCTTCTTATCCAAAACAGCCATTGCTCAGGTATGGACTAATAACATTAAAGGTTGATTTTTTTTTTTCTGAGTTCCTAAGATTTGTTAACAATTCGAAACTTTTAAATAGTCGGTTGCATTATTTGCTGTCCTCTTCAGTTGTGCAAACTCTAGGTAAGGCCACTGAAAACCTGAATCCCTCAGAGTACTACAGAAATGTCTGTTAAATATGTGGGAAAATCTGCCACTTTACAGAGGTGGTTATGGCTAATTCCAAAACACTGAAATATATAAAAGTTATGTACAGCTAGATTCTGATTCCCTTATTTATGCCAGATAGCACCTACCTCCCCGAAGGGTCCTGTTGGTTTCCTATTGAGCCAATACTGTGGCCCACTTATGGAGTAAGGTACTATTCAATTATCAGAAACTGGCCCATAATGACCTTCACTTTCCCCTCATGCACTTTCCCCACAAATCTTGCTCATGCTCTTCATTCCATAGAGATCCTATGCCAGTTCTCCCACCACCCACCTTACCCCACACCAGAGATGATCTATCACTACCTGCAAGATTGTCAAGATGCTCAGTAGAGGAGGCCATCTGGAAAGAATTCTTCTGCGTTTACAGCAGCTGTAATTTCAAAAGAATTCTCACCAAAGGGGCATAATTTCATGAGAACTCAGTCCAAAATAGTCAATTCTGTACAAAAATGCCTAGAACAGCATTTTTTATTGAGGACATAAAATCTGTTATATGGCCCTGATAGACCGTGCTGTGTGAACCTGAGCCAAACTGTTAACATTATATAGAAATATGCATTGTGCATATGTTCTGTACAAAGATTTGTGTTTTATAATCCAGACCCCATTGAATGAAATCTTTATTACTGTCATCAGTTCTCTGCTTTTTAAAATATTTTCTTTCCAAAGATGAAATTGGTTAACACTTACATAAAATTTGTCTGGTGAAAAGGAGAAGACTCTCACTGAAGGTTGGCTTTGTGTTAGATATAAGCAAAGGGAAATGTTTTTGTTGAGAGAGCTTGAGTGTGATTTACTATACCATTCTTCACAGATGTGAATTTCAGTCATTCAGATATTTGCTCATGGTGAAATGAATAATTGTCAATTTTCAAGTACTGCAGTGAGGTTATTAAGGAAGAAAATTGTTTCAGGTTACACAGACCCAGTGTATTGTATGTTCTTCAAATTCAAATCCTGTTAGAGCTGGAAGAAAACAACAGACAATCAGGTTACAGAAAAGATTACTCTAATTAGAGCCCTTGTTGTGGCAATTGTATGGAGTTCCTCAGCCAGTGAAAATAAATAGTAGGTATTTTAAACTTTGTAATAGAAATGATACTTTTAGCTGTAAGAGTACATGTAAATAATTGTTTAATAGCTAACTAAAATGATTCTACAGTTAGTTTTCTCACTCAGAACATCATATGTCCTAGATGTCTTTTAGCTGTAAGAGCACATGTAAATAATTGTTTAATAGCTAACTAAAATGATTCTACAGTTGGTTTTCTCACTCAGAGCATCATGTGTCCTAGAGATTCAACCACTAAAATGTCTGATGTGATTCCATAATGGCTAGTACTAGTTTCAAAATAGTGAAGGATCTGTTTCATTTCATGTAGAAAATGGGCATATTATGTGGGGAAAAATCCTTTAATTCAGAGAATGCCCAAACTCAGAATTAGTAATTGTTGGTTTTTTGGAAAGGCAAAGATAATTTCGTGGTCATTTTAATTTGGTTATTTCAATGAAGTTAATATCTAAAGTATTCTGTATCATGTATCCATAATATTTCCATAACAGCCACTTGATAATGCTTAAATTGTTAGTATATGAATAAGAAATAGATTTTAACCAGCTAATGTTAGTTTTTTGGACCTGAAAGCTGACATTGGCTGCTTTGTGTGTATGAAATATTTTCACATAAGTAAAAGATAATTAATTTTTTTCAGGACTGATTTTTTGTAAAAGCAAACAAATTACCTCGATTTTGGCACCCATAAATAATTATGCTCACGTAAGAGAGGCTGAGTTGAGCCCTTTTTACTGTTACATATAAGGGCTATCATTTGTCAAACATGTCTATGACTGCGTATCGCATAAACTGCACAGTTTGCTGCTCTCCTGCAAACTTTTCTTTCCTCAAAATGAATGTGTAGAATTGACTGGCTTCCCAGTTTGCATATGGTTGTTTATAAACACTCTTAATGTATTCTTGCTGAAGGAGACAAGGATATCTGTTGTGATTCACTGGAGGATTCTACTGCAGGAAATTAAACAATAACTCAGTAGAACGGCATTTACCAAATACACCTCTACCCCGATATAATGCTGTCCTTGGGAGCCAAAAAATCTTACCGCGTTATAGGTGAAACTGCATTATATCGAACTTACTTTGATCTGCCAGAGTGCGCAGCCCTACCCCCCCGGAGCACTGTTTTACCACGTTATAGCAGAATTCGTGTTATATCAGATTGCGTTATATTGGGGTAGAGGTGTATTTACCAAGAAATTTAAAAAAAACAAATGCATTTTTAAAAGAGCTTGATTCACCTTTTAAAGCAGTTGAAATAGTGGAAAATATTGAATAAATACCAAGGGGCCAAATTTTCAAAATGGAGACTCTACCTATGTATGTGAAAAGACATTTGAGGTTACACATACAATTATTGCATTTACGTGTACAAATAATCAAGAGTCTATCTTGCCAGCTGCATGTACATTTTACCATTTGGGCATGCAGTTTTATACTAATTGTGTGCACAATTACAGGTATATATTTTAGCCTAATTGTGCCATTTAAAAAATTGACTCATAAATATACATTTGACCCAGAAAGACATGTTTATTAAATCCAACAATGTAAAAATCAGTGTAGACCTGTTGTGTTTTTTATCAAGTTTTTCTCTTGTCAGTTTTGCAGGAGATGAGTCTTTGAGATTTTGCAATACCATTTTATTGCTTTTATTGTGACTTGAATTTTATGACTTCTTTTTCATTCTATTCTTTGTTAAAATATGACTTGCAAAAAGGTTTCTGCTTTATCACTATAGCATTTAATAATTTTAAAGAATTAAAGTAAATGACAACTAGTATTTGATGTACTTCCTTGTTGGGTTTTTTTTGTATTTTTTTTGTGTGTGTGTGTGTGTGTGTTTTTTTTTGTTTTGTTTTGTTTTTTGTTTTCTCTGCTTCTTGACTGAGGCTATCGGTGTTCGGTTGCTGAAAGAAATGCTGGCCATCTATAGATTATTTTCTTAATATGTTTAGGTACAGTGACCAAAACTGAAATGCTTTAGGAATTTAAAGGACATGCTTATATAAAACTAATACATTTTTACTGAAACTCACTTCTTGGCAACATTATTTTGAGTATAGTGATTTCTTTTCTGCATAGTTCAATGATTAAATAAAATGCAAGCTCTCATGCCCATAACTATTTAGTGAAAGAAATTCATTAACTCTTAAAATTCTGGCATTTTCCAAACTGCCCTTCAGATGAATGCTTTAGAATGTTTACAAGACATGTATCAAATGAATGCTTCACTGAATTTTGTGCAATTAAATTCTGACCATTAACACTGCAAAAATGAAGTCATTGCTGTACATGTGTTTATATAAACATAGTTTGTGATGTGCTTCAGAGTGAATGGAACTAAACCTATTCTGTCTATGTATGGCATTTGTAAAGTGCCCACCACTGTCCTGGAACGTGAGGAGTACTCAGCTGGCAGACTTTGTCCTCTTCTATTGGTTGGTTCTGGGCTTTGAAACTTGGCATCATCTCACTGTCAGGCATGGGTAGGATCAGGTTGTGCACATGGTGCATACATGGGCTTCAAGTGTGGTCTCTTAGAACTGATCAGTTTAATTTGAACACTGCACGGTACATTTTAGAGAGACTCATAGGAGGAGTCGGGGAAAATTGGTCATTAAACAGCTCTGTTAGAATGATTGTGGATGAGAAGAATATTATACTACTATAAACTGGGTTAGTATATCTGGAAATATGGGTGTTAACCTGTATCATTATACTGACATGGCAGACATATTTATAAATGTATAGAAGGATTGTGTAGCTAGAGTCTATTGCTAAATTTGTGTCAGGTTACATTAAAATAGAACCTCTGCAGTAAAAACATGCCAAGCAAAGGTGATTGTGTTCCATTCAGCCTTGGTGAATTTTCTGTTTCATTATTCTACCCTGGCCCTGCTTGCAGTGTTCCCCTAAGAACTAATAAAAAGAGCTTAAGTATAAGCAACTAAGAACACTATTACAGAAGCACTTATAAATACAAATGTAAATATTCCATGGAAATAGTATTTATGTATTTATAAGTACAAGTATAAGTTCAAGTACTTTCAACTCCTATATTCCCTGCAATTGTTTGGTCTATATATGAACTACTACCTAAATAATATAAGTATATGATGGAAGAGAAAGAAAAAGAGCAACAATGAAGTTTTATTCATATATACAAATAAGCATGGAAAAACAATGAAAAAAATCTTTAAATGTAAATAAATGTATACATTTCCTTTCCTGTATATAATATAAGAATATCATGTACAGCATGTACATATGTATAGATGTACATATTATGTACAGCATATCATTCCGTGAAGTGGGCATTTTTCTTCAATAACAGCATAATCTCAAACATATCCTAAAGATGGTTCCTTCTTGGCCAAAGGATTTGTCCAGTACAACTGGATACTTTTGCCCCAGGAGCAGAGCTTGGCTCTTTGATATTAAATTTGATAAAAAGCATAGCAACTGTTGGTTATCGTTTCAGTTGATCCAGTTCATGCAATGGATCATTGAGGAATTGCATCCCAAGAATTCTTAAATCAGAGTCAGATGCAGATGCTCCCCTAATCATCGAAGCCATAGAAATTAGTGGCAGCTTTGGATGTAGTAGCTTGATCTACAGGCTTCAGTAAGGTATCACAACAAACCAGAGCTGTGTTTTTTTTTTTTTTTTTTTTTTTTTTTTTTAAAGTTCCTCTTCAGTTATTCTCTTGTCCTGATTCTGCAGCCAGTGCAACTTAAGAAATAGGTGTGACACAGGAATAATAACAAATGACTGAGTACTTTTGTTATTCACCATCACATCAAAGGTCAAAATATGCCTGAACCATTTTCTAAGTCCCTTCTTCAAACTACCTACCTCTCCATGTATTTTGGAGAAAACATGTAAAGTCTGGATTTTAGCACAAACCCAGTAGGCAGAACCACACCATAGAAAGACTTTATGTTCTCCTCCCCCTGAAGTTTGTCAAGTGCAGTAGAAACTGGGGACATCGTGTCCAACTACTCACCTAGAATTCCAAGTCTGGGTTGGAGAATTTTGGCAGCTGGAGATGCTGCATCACAATTTAAATCCTATTACTTATGTCATAAATGTGGGGAAAGCAATCAAATTCTGAGTTCCAGCACGTAGAGGTAGGTTTGGGGATTGTTTTTCCAAGTGTGTCATTCACAGTCTGAACAATCTTTGAACTTTTCTGAAAAGATGCTTGTATTGAGAGTTTTTGGTGAGAGCCCTATAAGCATCAGTAGTTGCTACCATGTTGAGTGTGTATGAAAAACAGATCCTATTTGATGGCAAGTAAAATATACACTAACAGTCAGCAGTATTGCTTGACAAAACTTCATCAATGCTCACAGGGCTACATAAATCAGAATCTGGTGAGTCCACTTCCATACCAGCATCCTCTTCTTCCTGCTTTCCAGCATCATTCTTCAACATCTGAAAACAGCTTGAAGGCTTTAACAAAATTGTTAGCATTGTCTGTGAGTACATAGGTTATTTTTATTGAGCCCAGATCAAACTGTTAGTGGATCTCAGTCCATAGAGAAGCAAACTCGTATGAATGTGTTCCAGCAGAGCATCAAAAACCTAAGACTGCTGATTCTGTTAGGTTAGTTGGTCAGTCCACTGACAGATAACACCCATGCTGCCTTCCAAAAAGGAAGACAATTTATGGACAACTTAAGGCACAGATGCCAATTTGTTTTTAATTCTTTCAAGATCCAAGTTGTATTGTTCCACTAGCTTATGTTTTAATGTTTCTGTACAAATAACAGTGGCCTTGGGAATCATTTTTTTAAGTAAAGAGTGAAAGCCACTCCCTTCAACAATCAACAGGGGCAGCATATCACTAATAGCAAAGCTGAGAATTAGCTTATCTATTTTTTCTTTGGGCACTGGTCCATCACAGAGTGCAAGTAAATAATTTTGCATTAGTAATTAAATATAGTTCATTCCGTCTTTTGCTAGCTTTATTTTCCTCTCGGACATATTTATTATTTCCTCTGCAGATTTGTAAACCTTCTGAGCACACTACAAAGCCTATCTGTTTACTTCGTTTTTTAAGACTGCTGGAGAGGGTGTGGGCTCAGTATGTATGTTTAATGGCAGTCCTTCTGTTAATGGTGTGGATTTTAGTTTATTGGGTAGCTACCTAGAGCACCTAGGATGGGCACCAATAGTTGAATTTTAAAAATTTGAACAAAGAAATAAATACAATAATGAAGAGGGCCAGAGGACCCACCCCTTTTGGAAAAACCTGGGAATTATTTGCAAGACAAACAAATCTCCTGGTTTCCTCCCCTCTCCCTTGTTCACTGTGTGCCTGGCAAGGGGCTAACCTTGCAAACCCTAGCTCACATAAATAGTCCCATTGCTACTTGTGTCATCAAATACAATCCTACTTGCTAAGCAAGCCCCAATTGTTCAATGAATGAGACCATGGAGCTTTGTCTTGTTCATTATGCAGTGTACAAAATGCACATCTTCCAAGATACCCACTGAATGTAATAGGGCATCTAGGGATCACTGCTTTAGACTCTGCATTCCTACAGTGAACTTTACGTATATAACTCTTTATGAATGGGCAATACACCGCTACCTCGATATAACGCGACCCGATATAACACGAATTCGGATATAACGCGGTAAAGCAGTGCTCCGGGGGGGGGGGCGGGGCTGCACACTCCGGTGGATCAAAGCAAGTTCAATATAACACGGTTTCACCTATAACGAGGTAAGATTTTTTGACTCCCGAGGACAGTGTTATATCAAGGTAGAGGTGTATGTCCTTCCTTTGCTACACATCTTATCAAGGTTAGGATTATTGTCATTAAAAATGTGCATGTGCAATTTTCTGTGAGAAATAAAAAGGCATCTTTTAAAAAGTGGAAGCAGTGAGAGATAAAAAGGCATCTTTTAAAAAGTGGAAGTCAAATCCTAGTAAGGTAAATAGAAAGGAACATAAACACTGGCTAATTAAGTGTAAAAATGTAATAAGAAAAGCCAAAAAGGAGTTTGAAGAACAGCTAGCCAAAAACTCAAAAAGTAATAACAAAATGTTTTTTATGTACATCAGAAGCAGGAAGCTTGCTAAACAACCAGTGGGGCCCCTGGACAATCAAGATACGAAAGGAGCACTTAAAGACAATAAAGTCATTGTGGAGAAACTAAATTATGTGAGACCTAGGGAAATGCAATCCAGATGGAGCTACTATAAGGTGGGTGCATTTCCTTAGGTCATGTGAGACAGTGCATAAATGGTTCAAAAAACATTCCCAGAGAGTAGTTATCAGTGGTTCACAGTCATGCTGGAAGGGCAGAACGAGTGGGGTGCCGCACGGATCAGTTCTATTCAATATCTTCATTAATGATTTAGATAATGGCATAGAGTATACTTATAAGGTTTGCAGACAATACCAAGCTGGGAGGGGTTGCAAGTGCTTTGGAGGATAGGATTATAATTCAAAATGATCTGGACAAACTGGAGAAATGGTCTGAAGTAAATAGGATGAAATTCAAGAAGGACAAATGCAAAGTACTCCACTTAGGAAGGAACAATCACTTGCACACATACAAAATGGGAAATGACTTCCTGGGAAGGAGTACTGCAGAAAGGGATCTGGGGGTCATAGTGGGGCCACAAGCTAAATATGAGTATACAGTGTAACACTATTGCAAAAAAAGCGAACATCATTCTGGGATGTATTAGCAGGAGTGTTGTAAAGAAGACTCGAGAAGTAATTCTTCTGCTTTATTCTGCACTGATTAGGCCTCAACTGGAGTGTTGTGTCTACTTCTGGGCGCCACATTTCAGGAAAGTTGTGGGCAAATTGGAGAAAGTCCAGAGAAGAGCAACAAAAATGATTAAAGATCTAGAAAACATGACCTATGAGGGAAGATTGAAAAAATTGGGTTTGTTTAGTTTGGAAAAGAGAGGGACATAAGTTTTCAAGTACATAAAAGGTTGTTACAAGGAGGAGGGAGAAAAATTGATCTTCTTAACCTCTGAGGATAGGACAAGAACCAATGGGCCTAAATTGCAGCAAGGGAGGGTTAGGTTGGACATTAGGAAAAGCGTCCTAACTATCAGGGTGACTAAGCACTGGAATAAATTGCCTAGGGAGGTTGTGGAATCTCCATCATTGGAGATTTTTAAGAGCAGGTTAGACAAACACCTTCCAGGGATGGTCTAGATAACACTTAGTCCTGCCATGAGTGCAGGGGCTGGACTAGATGACCTTTTGAGGTACCTTCCAGTCCTATGATTCTATGACTCATAGATATTGCAAGTAATAGGGAATTCTACAACTAACAAAGCCCAGAGCAAAACGCTCAGAAGTCATATTCAGGGCGCTCCCCCTGTAGGACGCTTAGCTGTGGAACTCTATTCCGTAAGAAGTCAAGATGTGTTGGAGTCTCATCATCTTTCTGTCTAAATGGAAAGATGTGTCACTTTGAGTAAGCTTTCTCATAGTCGTAGTAAGAGTGGATTAACCCAATGATTTTTCCTCCCAGTGAAAAATCTGTGATTTCTGGTTCTAGGTGATGGCATATTAAAAATACATTGACAGTAATAATTATTATTTATTATGTGTACTGAGGTTCCATGTAACAGCCTATTTTTGCTAAGCACTGTACATAGGAATACACTGGAATACAATCAAATAGTCACAATTTTCATATATACATTATATACACTTTTGTTTTGATGTCTAGTTGGGGGAAAAAACTTCCCCACTCTCCCCCCCTCAATTTCTAGGCATACTGGTATGTTATTCCCACATGACTTTTGCCTGACCATATGTCCTAGCCAAGTGCACTCTTTTATTTAGAGTTTGGACCATTAGCGTGAATTCTAGCATTTGTAGAGTTAGTCTCTGCCACCCAAGTTTGATACAGTAGTAAAGCAAGGAATATAACTAATGCCACAGTATAAGTATGTTTCTCATGTTAGCTGTGGAAAATCTTAAGAAGAAGTTAATACTAGAAACTTGTCTCTTTTCTCCAATAATTGTAATGTATATTTTAGATCATTTTCAAATTGGGTTAATTCATTATTGAACAATGGAAATGTTAGCAATTCTCTCATATTCCCAGGCTTGCACATTGCTTGAATACCAGAAGCCTCTCAGAGGACACAATGCATAATAGCTATTTTCAGACACATTCTCAACATTTTGGTAGCCCTTATAGCTCTTGGTTTGAAGCTTAATATGCTTGCCAAGAAAGTCCTTGCCAGTTTGCTGAAATATAATATGGCCTTTTAAATTTTTGCACTGGCTAAAGCACAGTAGATGAAAATGTATCATAGAAGGTACAGTACTTTACAAGAAAGTTTTTTTTTTTTGTTACTAATCCATTATATATTGAAATATGAATTACAGTAGCTAACAACAACCAATATAAATTGAAGAAGAAAATCTGCCAGGATACTATATTTGAATCCACTTAGGTATTTTGTTTTGTTATTTTTTTGTTGTTAATAATTTACTTATAGAACATAATCTTTGAACAGTTCCACATTCTTGAAGGCAGCCCTATCAAATTTTTAGCAGCTCAGACGGACAAAGATGATGTGGTTAGTGCCACATTGACACCACCAAAAATGCTGACTCTCTCATGATGGCTGTCTGAGGAAATATATCCCTCTCTTGTTAAGCACTGTTGTCATAGGAACATGCATCTTAGAGGAGAGGTTATATCATGATGACCAAGTCCCCAAACCAGTCATGCTGGGAGGGATTTATAGCCAGAATCTTTGGGGGACAAAAAGAGGCTGCTGAACAGGGTGAAAAAGGAAGAAAGAAGGGAAAGAGAGAGGCCTGATGGTACCAAATAGAGGACAGAGTCCAGCTTTATGAGTGTAAAGAACGAGGAGTACTTGATACAGACCAACATGGCTACCACTCTGAAACCTTTATGAGTGTGTTGATCATGGATGGGATGGGAGACAGGATATCAGAAACAAAGATATCCTTAGGCTCATCTGAGACTTCAGGAAATGGCCCTGTTATCTATTGATATTACAAACTACTTAACATGCATGTGGAAGCTGCTGTGTGTTCTGATACAGGCAGTAGAGGTTGGAATACACTCAGGACCATTGTATTGATAGCCAGGGACATAGGATAAAGGCTGAAAAAGTGAAAATGAAAGGTCCCTAGGGCAAAAAGAGAGAGAGAGATGGGGGTACAGAACAAGTAAATGGAATAAATGGCTGGCCCCTCAGAACTGAGAGGATTCATCACAATGTTGCAATGTCACCATAATGTATTTATATTTTTACAATTATGGTTATTATAACCAAAGTAAAACAGTATTTTTTTACTGCCACGACTTTGTTTGAAAGCACAAATGGAGTTCACATCATGTCTAGATACCGGGGATGGGCATGCTAGAAATATAAGAGTGGAAGAACCAACTAAAATACCTCACTCCACCAATAAATAAATAAATAAATAGTAGCAAAAGAAACTTGAAAAGATCAGATATAAATGTATTCAGCAAAACTATGCCTTTCAGTAATAGTTTCAGAATCAGTATTTATGATGCAATAATAAAAGGTGGTATAATACCATGTCTTTATGAAAGGATTAGTAATTTGGATATACAATCTTCTGTATTAGAAGAACAGTAAATAAACTACTTACTACAGATCTATACAGATGGTTTACATGTACTTCAAAGAGAAAGTTATGTAGGTAAATTCATTACTTGTAAACAAGCTACTTAACGGCTTTGTCAAGTATGTACATCTCTGGAACCTTTTGAGTTAGCAGTTAGGAATGCAGATGACTTGAAGGAGGGTATGCTTTAAAATCTCCCAAATTCTGAACTCATTCAGTGCATCTGTACAAACTTTTTAGCAGAGAAAAAAAAATGAGGCAACATATGGGTGGTACACAGTCATTTTACTAACAAAAAGATAAAAGGTTAGGCTTAGGATGCTTGTAACATGGAAACCATTAAAGCTATCATCATTGTATAGAACAGTTGTTAGTTGAATTCATGCTACCAAAATGACATAGGTTCAGTGGAATTTCTGCTGTGATTTTATCAGGTTGGATAGACTCATAACCACAAAGTGCTGCTCTGGAATACTATGATTTGAGTGGATGCTTTCAGTGCTTTTATCACAAATCCACATCTAGATATTTCCTAGAAATTCAGAATTCTTGTGATCCTGGCACATCTCTACATTTTCTAGATTCTGATCTAGTCATATATATAATTGTAGAGGATAGAGTAAGCTAGATAAAATACAACTTTAATGTGCTGCTCCATGCCAAATGTAAAGTGGTAATTAGAAATGTTGCAAGTTCTGAAAATCCTTGAAGATAATATATTCAAACTTCAGTAGGAGCTTTGTAGAAAACCCTGTCAGATTTGGAGGCTCTAGATATTTTCTGTGATGAATGAATAGAGTGTTGCATAGGTAGAAACTTGATTATGCAAAGAGTTATAAGGACAAATGCATAAGAATACATTACATATGTTTATATGGCGGATACTGCCATAATAAAGACAAAGATTTTTGACATACACAATCAACCATTCCTCTCTATAGGGAATAATATTCACTACAGTTACAGAAAAGACCATTTTGACATTCATTGTTGGTAATTAGTACAGATACTACTTATTAAGGAAATTAAAAAATGAATATATTTAAAATAAAATATAGGATAAAAATTATTGCTTATTAAAATTATGAATATGTGACAGAAGATGGTACAACTCCCTAGCTGGTATGTTGTGAATAAAGCAGTTAGAAACTTCCCAATATATCGTCCAATTAGAATTTTTCAACTGTATGTATGTGTAGGGGTATGTGTGCAGGGGAGGAGGGGCTAACAGTGAAGTGATTAAAGAATTAGTGTGGCAAAATGTGACTCAGGGAACTAAGTATAATATGTAATTGACAGGCTGCAACGTTTCAGAAACTTCAAATGCAGTTAGCCAACAGTAAACAATATGGGATTCAGTAATCAATCAAAATTGCAATACAGTACAAGCACTATATGTTTGTGATAGCATAACATAAATATACAGAAAGATTATAGCATTTTGATGGTGCATTACAGTTAATTTGTTAAGCGCTTGTGGAGTCAAAATGTTATAAGATACCAAGAGAAATTATTGTATACAATGCAGTATAAGGAACAAAGAGTTATCTTAAAAAAACATTGTCAATCAAAAGTGGTTATATGTGTGTGTGTGTGTGTGTGTGTGTAATTTCCTATTCAATAATTGATTTAAACATGCTGTTACATTTCAAAATATTTTGCTTGGCTTTATCAAGAAACGAAAATAGTACTATTATCAGGAGATATACACTGGAAAAAAAATACTCTGATGCTGTGCCCTATGTCATATGTATATGGCTATAGTATGTGTGGCTATAGCCAGTGTGACTTGGAGTAACATCAGTATCTTTTAATATGGCCAGTGAACCATTGCAAATAGTACAACTCCCTACGTGGCACAGTTTAATACACAATTTCTGTATAATACTATGCTTGTCTGCAAGGTGCTGCTATACTTAAATGTCCCAGTTTTTTTATCTGTCCAGGTGGAGTCTGCTGAGAACCCAAGGAGGGTTGGAGAAACAAAGGTGGCTTTATGCGATCAGAGGCTGGTTCAGTTTCCAGCACAAGTTAGGGCTATTCCAACTTGTGCCAGATGGTAGTAACCCTCTAAGAGGTATTTACACCAGCTGGGTATTGCCCCCTTCCCTTGGCCACACCTGCCACCAGCCATGCCTCATTTAATGGGGGGACTGAGAGAGGATGATGTAGAAACAGCTGTGCCAACTCTACACTACTCAGGGATTTCCCAGTGTGGGGAATATCCTCAGCTGCTCAGCTAAGGTAGTTTGCAGCCCGGAGGATGTGGCCCAAGGTGAATAGGAGGATAGAGGACAACTAGCATGTAAAATGTTTATTTCCTTCAGCATCTGTTGCCAGTTCAAATGAGTTGGAGGTTTTAGCTCAATCCCACATGGACAGTTGTCACATCACAGTTGGCACTAACTGGCCTCTTTTTGGCAGTCTTTGCCAGGAGACCAAAGTTGAAATTGGCAGAAGACCTTGGCTACCTTTCAGTCTGTGACGGTCCTCCCTCCATAAAGGGATTAAGCAGATTAGTGAGATAATGTTGAGCGGTTTATGGCGTAGTTTCCTGTGTCTTAATCTGCACTGAGAACAGAGTAAATAGAGCATTTCAGTCTGTAAGTGCTGTCAGTTCAGGACATTTCACAAGTAGTAAATACAATTAAAAATTAAAGAACAAGTAAACACACAGAAGATGTGAATTATCATGAGATAGCTACACACTGGTGTCTTGTAGTGCATTCAAACCAAAGCATAATTTGCCTATAGTCACCAGAGAAGATTACAGGACTTCATGATTATTAATTACACTATGCAGTGTATGGTGGTTACTGTTGTAAGTGCTATTGTATGCACGTCTGTATTGGCAGGAAGCAAATACTATGCTTAAAGTTGAAATCTATCTTCCATTTTAACATCCTTTTATTTGGTTGCTCATAACCTCCTCTGACAAATTCACTTGGGGCTGGAATTTTCCATGCTTAATCTCCAGCCAAAAGTGTGTGTATTTGGCTGGCTGGTTTTGATGTTTTGGGGAAAAGGTTTGAATTAAATTAGCTCAATTGATTTTGAGTTATGGGAGCTTGGAAAAATACACTTTTCCCCATATGTTCAGATGGCATTTTTATGCTTGTACATTGTAAGTGGCTGAAGCTAGCAAACCTGTCTTTTGTATAGTCTTCATTGAAGAATCCAAATGTGATAAATGAAGGAGGGGTAGCTCTCTTCTATGGACACCTAACCACCCAGTTAGCTATAAAATCCTAGCTAGTAGCTGTTCTCTACTTCCTTTACCTGTAAAGGGTTAAAAAGTCCATAAGTAAAAGGGAGGGAGTGGGCACCTGACCAAAAGAGCCAATGGGAAGGCTAGAACTTTTTAAAACTGGGGAAAAAACTTCCCCTTTGTCTGTCTGTGCTGTTCTCCTGGAGAGCAGGGACAGGGCTGGAACTATGATGTTAAAAGCTTTGAGCCAGGTATGACAAATCATCAAATTATACCTAGTAACTACTCATTTGAAACCCCAGAAATGTAAGTAGATCAGGAAATGTCTAGGAAAACGTGATTAGGTTTATCTCTTTTATTTCTTTATGGCTTGTGGACTCCTCTGCGCTAAGCCCCAAATGCTTTTGTTCTGCTTGTTACCATTAAGCTGGACCTCAAGAAAACCATTCTTGATGCTGAATTATTATATTTGGTCTTTTTAAATCTAGCAATACCCTAAGTTCCAGATGTATTTTCTTTTTTTGTTTTTAATAAAATTTAACTTTTTTAAGAACAGGATTAGGTTTTTGTGTCCTAAGAGGTTTGTGCACATGTTGTTTAATTAGTTGGTGGCAATAGCTGATATCCTTTGTTTTTCCTTCTCAGCTCTTCCCCAAAGATGGAGTGAAAGGGTTTGAGGGTACCCCACAGGGAAGGGTTTCCAAAGTGGGTTTTTTTTTTCTTTTTTTGCACTTGGGTGGTGGCAGCATCTACCCATCCAAGGTCAGAGAAAAGCTGTAACCTTGGGAGTTTAATACTAGCCAGGAGTGGCTGTATTAATTTTTAGAATTCTTTCAGGCCCCCACCTTCTGCACTCAAAGTGCGAGAGTGGGGAATCAGCCTTGACACCAAGTGTGAAGACATCTGAATTAAAATTTCACCTGTAGTTTTAAAGTTATGAACGTTTCAAGTTGGAATATGCACAAAGCTATGGTAGAGTATTTTAATTTGATTTTCATGACACCCTAAAGGTAAATCCATTTAAAATGCTGGGCAGGCACCAAATCATTTTATATTGCCCGTAAACCATTAAAGCTGTAAGCAACAAAACCATCTTTAGGTAGGTAGGTGCTTAAGGCCTTAAAGTGTAAGGTGGCTAAGCATTTAAGATTGCTTTTAGTGCACATCTACCTCAAGCACTTTATATCTAAAGACATCTAAAGCATTTTAGCTTGCTTTTTGTATTTATATTCACTTTTCTTTTAACTTAAAAAAATAGGAAAACTAAATGCTATAACTAAAGTTAATGCAACACTGGCCTTGACAAATGAAAATGTCTTATGTAATATCCAGACTAATAATAGTAAATATTAAAACATAAGTACTGAAAGGATATAAACCCTCATGCTTCAGCGCATAAGCCAACCACTGACCATTGGGTGTTAAGAGGAAACCTGAGGGAAGATTACTCCATAACTGACTAGAGCATTGCTTTTTACGCCTTCCTTAGAAGCAGCTGATACAGGCCACTGTGTCATACAGAATACTGGAGTAAATGGGCCTGATCCAATATGACAGTTCTTGTGTTCTTAATATTAATTCCAGGATGTTTTACATAGTAGTATTTTCCTATGTGTTTTTAAAAGTTTACGTTAACATTTTAATTTTTATAGTGTTGTGTACCATAAATCGTACACCTTAACTCATACATCTTGTGCAACATGATGGAATTCGTTTTTTTAATTTCTCAACCATAATCTCACATTGATTTTACTTACCACATTTATTATACAATGCTATGGGAGTACATTGCACTTTACAAACACATTTAGACAAGTTCCCCATCCAGAGGAGCGTACATTGTAATTGGGACAGGCACAATGCAGAGGACTGAAGGACTAGGAATGAGGGCAAATGAAAGAGCCAGTGAAAAAAGTGGGCTTGAAGAGGCACATGGGGAGGAGGAAGTTTGGCACAGAAAAAAGAAGCTGTTTCAAGTGTAGGGCCAGTGTGTAAAAAGGTACAAAACTGAGTGAGCAAAGAAAGCTTTAGAGAGAGAGAGAACTGAGAAGGTCTTGGGCTTGAGATAGGGTGCAGGTGGAAACAAAGGCTGACGTGGTCGTGGGGAGAACTGTCCACATCCTTAAAGGTAATAATGACAATATAATGCAGAAAATGGGAGGAAGATTTGAAGGGATTTGAGGATGGGATGATGCTAATGAAATACAGAAGAGGTAGAAAATGTTAGCTGCAGTAACATAAGGGGGAACGGGGGAATTTAGGAGGGTGCAAAAGTCAAGGCAAGAGATTATGACTATGATTAACATTTAGATAGTGCTTGGTATCAAAGCACCCTATATACACTAATTATTGAGATAATAAATCATCCTCTTTATTGACAAAAGGGTTTAGCCAACTAATTCACTGTTTGTGTGGTTTGATGTTAAGAATGTTCGGGAGACCAAATAACCAAGCTCAGCCAAATTTATTGTCTGAAGACAATCCAACACAGTACAGGAGAGAAGGGGTTAATACATCACCAGTTCTTCCCAGGAAGTGAATTCATGCAGCATGTTCAGTTCATCTTCACAGAAGATGTGCTTCCCAGATGCCCCTTTACACTAGCCATCTTTTATGGGAAGGCTCTTTACAAGTACAGTACACTGATCATGTAACTTAATGTGTAAGTTTAATTAACCAATTTTGTGTCAGCTTTGCCTTTGGTGACTCCCTATACTTTACCATCTTTTGTTTGAATATTAAATTCCAGATGTTAAGGGGTATGAAGATACTCCCTAACACAAAACATTCAAAAATCTTACATTATTTTCTTATACCACATCATACCTTTGTTTTATAAAACTCATCCTTCGAGTTTTTGCCAAACTTTTGTATTTGCTTAAACCAAGTGCTGAGCTATACTTGTCCCAGGGCATCATGGAATATATGCCTTAGCATAAGTGAGCAAGAATAAATATAGTACAATTTAGCACCCAACACACATATATATTACATTAATACCATGTGCATAATACCTATTAATATGGTGTATGTTTGAGTGGGTGAATATAACCTATATGCATTAGCTAACACCTTGTTTGTGGGCTAGGTCCTAGGCTGCAGGGACCCTCATCAATCAGATAAGAGGAATTTTGGTGGCAAAAAAAGGGAAATGGAAAGAGAAAGCAGAAGTGCAGTGCTGCCAACTCTTGCCATTTTATCATGAGTGTCATGATACTTTGTGTCTTCCTTAAAGCCCCAGCTACTGGAATCATGTGATTAAATGAGAACTTCAATTTCTATTTAAAAACAAAAGTTTCTAGCCCTCATGGTTGCGGAGAAAAGCATGAAAATATGACCTAAATGCACCCTAAAGGCACAGAAACCAAAAGGAAGACAAGAACCAAAAATACATTATTTTTTAAATATTTCATGATTTTTGAGACAATCATGCTTTTGGGGGGGGGCCTAACTCCTAGTTTCAGTCTTTTAGTGGGTCATACGAGTCAGTGAATATTGACCACCTGTATATGACCTTCTGGAACTCTGGTCTATACCTGGTAACTGGGGCCAGGAAATAGACCATTTTCTTACCAGCACTCTTGTATGTCTCACCTACTTAGAACAGATAGGAATCAGGTTGAAAGACTGGATCCCTGCTGGAGCAGGTACACATGAACTGGGCCCTGCAAGTTGGGGCAAAGGGGAAGCCGTTAAGAGAGGAGTCTGCAGACCAGGCCATTGAGAGCATAGTGGAGGTTAGGAGGAAAAAGAAAGCTAAAAGACCTTGTCTCAACATAGAGGCAACATCTACATGTGGAGCTGGGGGTGTGATTCCCAGCTTTTGTAGACAAACTCACACTGGCGCTCATTGAGTTAGCATACTAAAAAATAGTAGTGTAGCCCCAGTACCATAGGAAGTGTTGAGAGAATGAATAAGCTATCTGCCCCGACTACAAACCCACCTGCACCCTGTGCATACATACTCAGGACAGCTAGACTGTGCTGTCAGTGGCCACTGCCCATGCTAATGTGGCTATATTACTATTTTTAGCACACTAGCTTGCTTAGGGCTAGTGTAACCCACACACCTGGGTGTGGTGTTCTGTCCCTTCTAGTGGCACCGAGACCACTTAGAGAGAGTTAAATGAATCAGTTGGCTTTTAGCTCATGTGGTAGAGGCTCATGCACTAAGCTCCAGAGGTCGCCGGTTCGATCCCACCCGCTGATGACCAGGGTCTGTCAGCATTACACTAGCACAAGTATGTCAGCTCAACTGGAAATATCACTACCAGCTACAAATGTAGATGTAGTGATAGTTACGAGAAGCACCCCTTCCCCAAGAAAAACAGTCCGATTACAGGAATAGAGGTTTCCTCCAGAAAGAGGTAGTCAATTGGGTCCCTAAGTGCCTGTGCGGGCCTCTCACCACTGGTCTTAGGAGCTGTGCCCTCAGGCTGCTGAAACAAGGTATCTTCCATCTCAGTCCTCAAGTGACTGCTCGTAACGGGGTCAGTGGGCAGGTAGAGGTGTTAGAGGCAGGCAGAAGGAGGAAGGTCTTGCACTCAGAAAATGAGGGAAAGAAGGACAGAAATAAAACAAGGAGATGGCAAGTCCCTGCCAGATAGAAAATATTGAAGGGCTGTGGGCATTTTTAAACAAACCAAAAAATGTTCTATGGAAAGTATATTAATATGGGATAAGGAATCTAAAAATAAGCATTTTTGTTTACCGTGTTCTCATTTTCAAAAAATGAAATTTACCTCGTTTCCTGCTGAATTCCTACAGCTTTATGGAATTGGTAGGAACCTATAGTCTTTTATTATGTAAGCCAACTCTGACAGAGGAGACTTTGAAACTAATGTGTTCCAAATATGCCTGCAGTGTTCGGAAGGCATATTTGTTGTGAGTCTAGTAGAAGCTGGCTGCTGGTCCTCCAGGTATTTTTGTTCAGGTACCACACTGCTGTAGAGCTCTGCAATACAAAACAAAAATTTAGGCCAAGTTCTGCTCTGAGTCAGACAGACACACGTCCACCCCTCACTGAAATCATTGGCAGCTGCACATGTGTAACCCAGGGAAGTATTTCATCCACGTATCTTTTCCCCTTTATTAGTGCCAATAAATAAAAGTAACTGCATATTCCTGTACTTCTTAGTATCAGCAGTACAATTTAAAATAGTTTGGAATACAAGAAGTCTACCAATTTAACATATCTCACATGCTCCAACAATACTGGTCAATGTCCAATATACTATTTATGTATACTGGGCCCTTCCTTTTTTAGGTGGGTAATGCCATACTTATTGGGCCACTGTCAGTGGAGTCTCTCCAGATATACACCAGTGCATCTAAGAGTGAAAATTGGCCTATTTTTTTTTTGAGCTCCAGATCCAGTCATCTGATTGTAAATAGATGTATTGTGCAATAGTAGTTCCACAAGATAATTTGTGCTAGTACCTGTGCTTTTTTTTCAACAGTGCCTGCAAAACTGGGTATGCTAAACTGCTGCATACGTTTACCTACAAAGGTTCTGTTGTTTATTGTGAAAGACATTGAAAGTGTAGGAAGTTATAGGCATACAGCACAGTTCTCTCTTCTGAGATTCCTCGATCTGTAGCTACACTTATATATAAGCAATACAACAGACTATATTATTCTCAATTAATAATTTATCTAGTAAATATAGCTTCTGTTTCTGCTCCTAGAATATCCAGGAGCAGATTATAATTTCCTCAGGTTTATCTCTTGTGCTAAATTATTTCATGATTTAAAAAAACAAAAATTCCCAACTGGTTTAACTTATGAATTGATTGTGGAAAGTCCTATGAATATTTGATATTGCTTTATATGTTGGTCATGACAGTCAAACAGGTCACAGGGTATTGCTTCTGCTCCCTGAGAGGATGGAGTGTGCAGGCACTTCCAGCACAAATACCTGTGCAAGCAAAATTTATTTTCCACAAGTGTATGTGCATATCACTTTGAAATTTGCTTTCTGTGAGCGTTTATGCCAGTAAAAGTCAATTTCATGAAGAAAAGTGAATGCAAAAAGATCATGAGCGCTGGCCAAAATAAATTCATTTGATTATAAACTAAGCAGCCTAATGAACAGGAACTGAGCAGAAACTGCACTTCGAGACTGGCAGCTTTGTTGATGATGGCAATGCTAGTTGTTCATTCCTCTTCTAGCAAATCTCCCATTGACTGGATATTTAGCCCAACATTTTTAGGCAATTTAGCCAATTTTTCTTTCTAACCTGATGTGTGTGTGTCAAAAAAAAAAAGGAAACCAACAACAAAAAAACCACAACACGTCAAAATAGCCATATTCTTTCCCTCCTCTTTTCTTTCTTTCTGAAGTCTTTCATCATTGTTGGTCTGAATGCTTGGGGGATTCATCCTTCACAATCTTGTGACTTTCTGTAATTTACCCTTTGACTTTTATAGATGATGGAAAAGTTTTGTTTTGGCTTCTGGTTAAAAATCTGGGACAGGAGCCACCAAAAATAGATTTGTGCGTGTGTGTGTGTGTGTGTGTGTGTGTGTGTGTCCGTTTTTAAAAAAACAACAAAAAGCCGGAATGCGTGAATTTAATTGTATATGTGAAAGTTTTCACATAGCTCCATTTAGGTATCCAACTTAAACCGACAATAGCAAAAGAATTCAACCTTAAAGCTAAAAATCTGGGCTGACACTCCTGCCATTGTACCTTTGTTTTTTACTTTTCAGTAGGGTGAGCTAAGGATAAAATGTCAACCTGAATTTTTGCCATTAACTCTAAATCTCCTTGGTTTTGTGGATTCAAATCATTACTTGAATACAGTTACTGTGTGACTTAATAGCATTATAAGCCCTAATATCTTTCCTCCATGTATAACTTTAAAAGAGCATGCTTTTATGCTGTCTCTTTATTAGCAAATTGAACTGTGCCCTCTGGAGAAAGCAGAAATGAAAGAGAGAGATTTCTAAGAAGGAGCCAAAAGTCAGAAGTCACCAGGGAGAGCGGTTTCCATCATGTTTTCGTGCTTCAAATATACTACTTTATTGTATTCAATAGTTAGCAGCTGGGTAAGGGTTTGAGTTGCTGGTTATCTATAGTTATCTTTTAGGGTGGTAAATTGTAAAATGTGAAATTGGACCACCAATAAAAAGTGAGACTTTATCCATGAAAACAAACTTAGAAGGGTTAGTTTTTCTTCATGAAAACTGATGAAACCTCACCAACATTCTTCACAGTATGAATGAGTTCCCAGTGGTGAACAATGCATGTCTGTAGTACTGAATTTTGTGTGTCTAGACTACACTTGTATAGGGCTTGATTGAAGTCAGTGGGACTACTTGCATGAGTCACAGTGTGTATTCGTCAGCATGAGTAACAGTTCCACATTTGCGTCTGTATTGTAACAGAGAGGTTCTATAGACAGCACAGATAAAAATAGGCTTTAGATGAAGCATTTCCTTTAGTGCAAGAAGTATACAGGCTGTGGGCTACATACTCAGCTGTGTGCATTATCTTCTGGAATGAAGGGATGAGTCTCAAAGAAGTTGGTTGTGGTTTCTCACATCTGAGAACAATTCAGCACCAGCCCAGGAATACTTTAATGCACCCTGGCTGCTCCTCAAAGAGCCCTGCCTGGCTATAGTCCCTGGGGGCCATTACACCATAGAATAATAGCTAGAGTTTTGCCGACCCCCACTGTAGCCCTTACCTGACCTCTATGCTCATAGTTTCATGGCAGGTGTTATAGATCTGCTTCTGCCAGCTACAGATTCCCTGATGCTCGGAGAATCCTCTCCTGGGGGGATTCAGTGGCTTTCCATACCCCTTGTACTATCAGATCATCGCAAAGGATAGGAATGCAGAAAAGAATCTGGCCTGATATGTCTTATAGGTTTGTGATCCACCTGGTGTAATATAAGACCTCTTTCAATTTTGTACAGTGGAAGATTAATATATAGCTTCTACATAAAACACCACTGCATATTTATCTGAACTTTAAGTATGTCAAATACATCAGTCCCCTGAATAGTATGTAGTTCCAATTTACATTGTCATACAAAGGAACAATAAGAGTAGAACTAAAGAGACTTTCTCTCTGCATTGAACGGGGAACAGCTGATAAGGAGGGATAACTGGCATGATTTAAAGGATAACAAGAATCAAACAAGAAAGATATGAAAAAACCTAAGCCAGAATATGGAAGAAAGATATAAAACTCACTTCTCCTATATACCTATAAATTATGAGTTCATAAATAAAAGGAATAAAGAAAAGTTAAGCAACACACTTTCTGGATTTCTGAGTGAACTCAGCCTAGTTGGTTTGTCTTTTAGCCTGTAAGCAGGGACAGTCTTTAACTTTGTGTCTAATACAGCAGCACCAATGCCTCTGTCATCGCCTAACAAATAATTAAATCATATGATAAAGTTTATAGCACCAAATGATTTAAGTCTGTAGCCCTTGTGGTTCTGTTTAAATTATCACTTGGTATGTAATGATATGGGAAATGAGTTACAGTGGTCACCATAAAAAGTCACCTTTTGCCAAATGTTACCATGTAGATATCTCTTATTGTGAGAGTAGAGGAAGACTCTGGTAATTTTAGAGAGGTAACCATTGGAAAACACCACTTTTTGATGTTGACCACATAAATTTAGATATATGAGAGTATATAGTTGCTTGCTATAATACAAGATATTGTCTATTCAGTTTGAACTAAAGCCACTGACAATTTACATTTTGTTGACAATCTCCCAATGCTATCTGTTGTTGGCATTGTGAAGCAGTGTAATAGAGTACAGTTAAGACAATATGTGCCCACCGCTAAGTAAATAAATCATTCTACAATAAAAGTAAAGAGAAGTAGGCTGATAAGGTGATACATTGTACAGGACCTACTCTGAGACTTGCACTGTGAGTCTGTAGCCACCAGAATGTCTTTCCCAAATCACACATGGTATAGAGTTACTGGAGCCTCTCAAAGGGTATGTCTACACTACGGGATTAATCCGAATTTACAGAATTCGAATTTTGGAAACGGATTGTATAAAGTCGTATGTATGCAACCACACTAAGCACATTAATTCGGCGGTGTGCGTCCATGTACCGGGGCTAGTGTCGATTTCCGGAGCATTGCACTGTGGGTAGTTATCCCATAGCTATCCCATAGTTCTCACAGTCTCCCCCGCCCATTGGAATTCTGGGTTGAGATCCCAGTGCCTGATAGGGCAAAAAAACATTGTCGCAGGTTGTTCTGGGTACAGCCTCACCCCTCCCTCCATGAAAGCAATGGCAGACAACCGTTTTGAGCCTTTTTTCCTGGGTGAACACAGCAGACGCCATACCACGGCAAGCCTGGAGCCCGCTCAGCTCAAGATAGCAGTCATGAACATTGTAAACACCTCACGCATTATTGTGCAGTTTATGCTGAATCAGGACCAGAAAAACGAGGCAAGGAGGAGGCGGCGAAGGCACCGCGGCGACGAGAGTGATGAGGACGAGGACACAGACATGGACACAGACTTCTCTCAAACCGTGGGTCCCGGTGCTTTGGAGATCATGTTGTTGATGGGGCAGGTTCTATCTGTGGAACGCCGATCCTGGGCCCAGGAAACAAGCACAGACTGGTGGGACCGCATAGTGTTGCAGGTGTGGGACGATTCCCAGTGGCTGCGAAACTTTCGCATGCGTAAGGGCACTTTCATGGAACTTTGTGACTTGCTTTGCCCTGCCCTGAACCGCCAGAATACCAGGATGAGAGCAGCCCTCACAGTTGAGAAGCGAGTGGCGATAGCCCTGTGGAAGCTTGCAACGCCAGACAACTACCGGTCAGTCGGGAATCAATTTGGAGTGGGCAAATCTACTGTGGGGGCTGCTGTCATGCAAGTAGCCAAAGCAATCATTGAGCTGCTGCTACGAAAGGTAGTGACTCTGGGAAATGTGCAGGCCATAGTGGATGGCTTTGCTGCAATGGGATTCCCTACCTGTGGTGGGGCGATAGATGGAACCCATATACCTATCTTGGCACCGGAGCACCAGGGTACCCAGTACATAAACCGCAAGGGTTACTTTTCAATGGTGCTGCAAGCACTGGTGGATCACAGGGGACGTTTCACCAACATCAACCTGGGCTGGCCAGGAAGGGTTCATGACGCTCGCGTCTTCAGGAACACTACTCTGTTTAAATGGCTGCAGCAAGGGACTTACTTCCTGGACCAGAAATTAACAGTTGGGGATGTTGAAATGCCTATAGTTATCCTTGGGGACCCAGCCTACCCCTTAATGCCATGGCTCATGAATTCATACACAGGCAGCCTGGACAGGAGTCAGGAGCTGTTCAACTACAGGCTGAGCAAGTGCAGAATGGTGGTAGAATGTGCATTTGGCCGTTTAAAAGGTCGCTGGCGCACTTTACTGTCACGCTCAGACCTCAGCCAAACCAATATCCCCATTGTTATTGCTGCTTGCTGTGTGCTCCACAATCTCTGTGAGAGTAAGGGGGAGACCTTTATGGTGGGGTGAGAGGCTGAGGCAAATCGCCTGGCTGTTGATTACACGCAGCCAGACACCAGGGCAATTAGAAGAGCACACCAGGAAGCGCGGCGCATCAGAGAAGCTTTGAAAACCAGTTTCATGACTGGGCAAGCTACCGTGTGAAAGTTCTGTTTGTTTATCCTTGATGAAAACCCGCCCCCTTTATTGACTCATTCTCTGTAGGCAACCCACCCTCCCACTTAGATCACAGCTTGCTTTCAAAGGAAATAAACTCACTATCATTTAAAAATAATGTATTCTTTATTAATTGATTATAAAAAGAGGGAGAGAACTAAGAAGGTAGCCTGGGTGTGGTTTGGGAGGAGGATCGGAGGGAAGGAAAAGGCCACTAAAAAAAGGTTAAAATAATGACAGCCTTTTCCTTGGGCTGTCCACTGGGGTGGAATGGGAGGGTGTACGGAGCCTCCCCCCTGCGTTCTTACATGTCTGGGTGAGGAGGCTATGGAACATAGTGAGGGGGGAGAGGGGGTTATACAGGGGCTGTAGCGGCAGTTTGTGATCCTGCTGCCGTTCCTGAAGCTCCACCAGACACCGGAGCATGTCTGTTTGCTCACGCAGCAGCCCCAGCATTGCATCCTGCCTCCTCTGATCTTCCTGCTGCCACCTCTCATCTCGAGCGTCTCTTCTCTCCTCACGTTGGTCCCTTATGTCCTCACATTGGTCCCTCCTGTCCTCACGTTCACTGGCATCTTTCCTATACTTTGAAACCGTGTCCTTCCACTCATTCAGATGAGCTCTTTCATTGCGGGTGGATTCCATGATTTCCGTGAACATCTCGTCTCACGTCCTCTCTTTCCGACGCCTTATCTGAGATAGTCTTCGGGACAGAGGAGGGAGGCTTAAAAAATTTGCAGCTGCTGGAAGGAGGGAAAAAAGAGAGAATTTTTTAAAAAGATACATTTTACAGAACAATGCTTATACTCTTTCACGGTGAACAACACTATTCACATTACATAGCACATGTGATTTCTGTGCAAAGTCACATTTTGTTTCTTAATATGAGTGCCTGTGGCTTTGCTGCTAGAGATCACAGACGCAAGTCCGGGCAACAGAATTCAGCTTGCATGCGGCCATGGTAAGCCATTGTCTTTCAGCTTCTGCACCCTCCTTTCCCACATACCAAGCAAAGCTCATTGAGTGCTGTGGTTTTCCTGTTAACCTTCAGCAGCAGAAAACAAACTACCCCCCCCCCTCCAATTCTCTGGGATGATCGCTTTCCCCCCCCCCCCACACCGTGTGGCTGGTATCAGGGAAGATCCCTGCTAGCCACACGTGAAAAGCCCAGCGCCAATCCCCCCCTCTCCCCCCCACCCCCGCGCTTGGCTTACTACAGGGAAGGATTTCTTTTCAGCCACAGGCAAACAGCCCAGTAGGAAGGGCCACCTCTGTCCCCTTAATTAAATTCCTGTATTTCAACCAGGATACCATGAGCGATATCACTCTCCTGAGGATTACACAGCGAGATAAAGAACGGATGTGGTTTGAATGCCAGCAAACACCGGGACCAAACGCTGCCAGGCTTTGTCATGCAATGATACCAGATTACTTGCTACTAGCATGGCATGGTCAAGTGTCATACCTTGGAGGACAGAATAAGGCTGCACTGCCCAGAAACCTTCTGCAAAGGCTTTTGGAGTACCTCCAGGAGAGCTTCAAGGAGATGTCCCTGGAGGATTTCCGCTCCATCCCCAGACACATTAACAGACTTTTCCAGTAGCTGTACTGGCCACTAATGCATCCCAAGTCCTCAGGGCAAAGTAATCATTAAAAAACGCTTGCTTTTAAACCATGTTTTATATTTTAAAAGTTAAACTCACCTGAGTGAGGGGGTCCTGGTCTTGGGTACTGGCTTGGGAGGGTACTTCAGTCAGGCTGAGAAAAAAATCCTGGCTGTTGGGGAGAACGGAGTGCTGTGTGCTCTCGGCAAGCTCATCCTCCTCCTCCTCTTCCCCGTCCACAGAATCCTCAAGTGTGGCTGATGAGATTACCCCCGCCTGGGAATCCACGGTCAGAGGTGGGATAGTGGTGGCGGCCCCCCCTAGAATTGCATGCAGCTCAGCATAGAAGCGGCATGTCTGCGGCTCTGACCCAGAGCGACTGTTTGCCTCCTTTGTTTTCTGATAGGCTTGTCTGAGCTCCTTGACTTTCACGCGGCACTGCTTTGAGTCACTATTGAGGCCTCTCTCCATCATGCCCTTGGAGATTTTTTCAAAAGTTTTGGCATTTTGTCTTTTCGAACGAAGTTCTGCTAGCACTGAATCCTGCTCTGATAAATTTGTTAGTCTCTAAGGTGCCACAAGTACTCCTGTTCTTTTTGCGGATACAGACTAACACGGCTGCTACTCTGAAATCTCCCCATATAGCGATCAGATCCAGTACCTCCCATAGGGTCCATGCTGGTGCTCTTTTTCGATTATCGGCCTGCATGGTTACCTGTGCTAATGAGCTCTCTCTGGTCACCTGTACTCTCTTGTGCTGGGCAAACAGGAAATGAAATTCAAATGTTCGCGGGGCTTTTCCTGTCTACCTGGCCAGTGCATCCGAGTTCAGACTGCTGTCCAGAGTGGTCACAGTGGTGCACTGTGGGATAGCTCCCGGAAGCCAATACCATCGAATTGCGGCCACACTAACCCTAATTTGAAATGACAATATCGATTTCGGTGCTACTCCACTCGTCGGGGAGGAGTACAGAAATCGATTTTAAGAGCCCTTTATTTCGAAAGAAATGGCTTCACTGTGTGGATGGGTGCAGGGTTAGTTCGATTTAACGCTGCTAAATTCAAATTAAACTCATAGTGTAGACCAGGCCAAAGAGTGTTGCTGGAAGTGGAGGGAACATAACACTCTGGATTTCATTGTACTTGATATTGGCTGCCAGCATGTCTAGTTGGCAGCCAGTATCAAGCGGAGTGCCCCAAGGGTCGGTCCTGGAGCCGGTTTTGTTCAGTATCTTCATTAATGATCTGGAGGATAGCATGGATTGCACTCTAAGCAAGTTTGCAAACGACACTAAACTGGGAGGAGTGGTGGATATGCTGGAGGGTAGAGATAGGATACAGAGGGACCTAGACAAATTAGAGAATTGGGCCAAAAGAAATCTTATGAGGTTCAACAAGGACAAGTGCAAAGTCCTGCACTTAGGATGAAAGAATCTCATGCACTGCTACAGACTAGGGACCGAATGGCTAGGCAGCAGTTCTACATAAAAGGATCTAGGGGTTACAGTGGACAAGAAGCTGGATACGATCAACAGTGTACCCTTGTTGCCAAGAAGGCTAACAGCATTTTGGGCTGTATAAGTAGGAGCATTGCCAGCAGATCGAGGGACATGATCATTCATCTCTATTTGGCATTGGTGAGGCCTCATCTGGAGTACTGTGTCCAGTTTTGGGCCCCACACTACAAGAAGGATGTGGGAAAATTGGAAAGAGTCCAGCAGAGGGCAACAAAAATTATTAGGGGGCTGGAGCACATGACTTACGAGGAGAGGCAGAGGGAACTGGGAGTATTTAGTCTGCAGAAGAGAAGAATGAGGGGGGATTTGATAGCTGCTTTCAACTCCCTGAAAGAGGGTTCCAAAGAGGATGGATCTAGACTGTTCTCAGATGACAGAACAAGGAGTAATGGTCTCAAGTTGCAGTTACGGAGGCTTATGATAGATATTAAGAAAAACTTTTTCACTAGAAGGGTGGTGAAGCACTGGATTGCCTACCTAGGGAGATGCTGGAATCTCCTTCCTTAGAGGTTTTTAAGGTCAGGCTTGACAAAGCCCTGGCTGGAATGATTTAGTTGGGGATTGGTCCTGCCTTGAGCAGGGGGTTGGACTAGATGACCTCCTGAGGTCCCTTCCAACCCTGATATTCTATGATTCTATGATTCCTCTTAATCAGTACAAGAAATGGGCTGCTAGGACCTGATATTGTGAATCTTTATAAATATAACACCTATTCTGTAAGGGATTCGCCATTAGGAATTGAATCACAAGATCATACCAGAGAATAACTTTAAAATAATATTTACAGATATTATAAAGATTGATATTTGCACAGTGCAAATGAAACACTGAAATGAGCTATTATTATTTCATTTACAGTAGAAAATGTATATGAGGGTCACAGAAATACCTTCTCTCTCACCCATCCTTTTTGTGTGTGTGTGTGAGTTAATATTTAGTTCTGCTAGGGCTAAAACACCCATCTTAAATCTTGTTACAGGGCTTCTCGTCCCCTTATTAATTCCCTTATGTGGTTCAATTTCACTTTGAGTTTTCTGGTTCATTCAAACCTGAAAATCAAGAGATACAAAACAATCTGAAGCAAAGGTCCTGAAAATTGAAGCCACTGAGTCTTACACAGGCCTAATAAAAATGTATATCCCATATAATGTAATGTACATTTACTGTATAATGTGCACATAAAAATGTATGTAATATATCTAAATTATTCATGACTTAAGTATTCAATTTAGCCAACCTTGGGGTAAGAGAAATGCCTCATTACTTAACTGGTGGTCAACCCATCTTGCAGCAATTTTAGTATTGCAATCTTAATTATCCAAGATCCCTTCTTTGCAAAGGTTTCAGAAGTCTTTAAAAGACTTTATAAACCCATGTTTGTACAATAATACATAGATCTCAATAATTATGTATTTTCAATAATGTTTGTTTAAAAAAAGTATCAAACTGACAAAAGCCAGTCAATTCTAAGTGGACTCTTACCTCGGCGCCTGTGTTATGAGTAGTACCTTACAAAACTCTCTGATCAATGTGAGATCGAAACCTGGTCTGACAAATACCATGAGAGATGGAGGAGATTTATGTTGGTAAAGTGGAGAAGATTCAGAGTAGAGCCACAAAAAATATTAAAGGCTTGGAAAATGTGCCTCACGTTGATAGACTCAAGGAGTTCTATTTGCTTTGCTTAATAAAGAGAAAATAAAGAGGTGACTTGATCAGTGTTTATAAGTATCTACATGGGGAATAAAAATTTGATAGTGGGCTCCTCCGTTTGTCAGACAAATGTATAAGAGCCATGGACTGGAAGTTGAAGCTAGACAAATTAAAACAGGAAATACGGTGCAACTTTTAACAGTGAGAGTATTTAATCATTGGAATAACTTACCAAGGGCTGTGGTAGATTTCCCATCACTGGAAATTTTTAAATCAAGATTTGATGCTTTTCTAAAAGATGTGCTCTAGTTCAAATAGGAATTAATTAAGGGAAGTCCTTTGACTTGTATTATGTAGGAGATTGGACTAGTTGATCATAATGGTCCCTTCTGGCCTTGTAAGCTATGAAGCTTAGAATTTGCTCACTTTTGCCAGTTTTGGCACCACATGTACACACCCTAAATGTATGGAAGGGAATTTATTCCATAGTGCAATCATTGTCTGGTGCATTATATTCCGTACAGGCTAGACAATAAAGGGTTTTGGCCACTGGATGCCATTGTTGTTCCATAGTAAAGCCGTCAAAATACATTCATCTGGATTTGTATATTTGAGTATTAAATAATGACTTGGGCCACTCATCGCTTAGCACATGTAAAGAAGAAAGCTCATAAAAGAATGTCCTGTTTTAAACACTGAAGCTGGCTTAAAGCCTATAATATTGAATTGCAGGAAAACACACAGTGATGTTGACATTACAAGTGTATCTATAAAGAGCATTTACACCTAATGCTTCACCATGAGAGACTGGAAGTGATAAAGTGCATTTGACATAACATTAAAATAGCACCTAATTTACCAGGTCAAGTAGTGTAACCATTTACATTATCGTTAATCAAGATAAGGTTTTGGCTTTCTGCGGTATTCTTTACAGGTGTGTCTATCTAGTCACAAATAGCATTTCATATCTGGACCTCCAACTTCAGATATCATCCCTGTATCTTCCAACTAGGGCTGATTTAGAAAATGGAATTTCTGTTCCACAGAAGACTTTGACATTTCAAAGTTTGTTTTTTTCCAAATCAAACCAAAAGGTTCACATTTCAAAATTTCTTGTGGTACAGAAATTTTGAAAAATTTCTATTCAGAAACTCTAAACATTTTGTTCCAATAATATCAAAACACTATATTAGAAAAAAATATGTACTGTATATTAATTGCAATGTGTATATAATATAATATAATAAAATCAATGTTATATAGAAGTTGATGTCGAATGAACGGTTTTGACATTATTTAAATGAAATATTTAAACATTATTGAAATGAAACAAGAAAGTGTAAATAAAACATTTTGACTTTCGTATCAAAAATATTGTTGAAATTAACATGTCCTCCTGAAATGGTTAGAGGAAATTGCATTTTCTTACAGAGAATTGTTCCATCAAAGATTTTTGAACTTCCAGCCTTCAGATACTGTAAGGAAATTCCTCAAACTAGGATACTCTGTTCTCTCATTTCAGTCCTGAGCTTGAGATGTTTGCTCAGCCAATGTTAGTGGACAGATTAAAATGGAGAGTGAAAATGAAAAGGGGGAAATAAAATTGATGAAATATGGCATATTTCCACATTTAAGTCCTATAGATACCTTGGCAATAGTAATTATTTTCTATGACATCGTGTGGCCTTCAGCAAGTCATTTAGACCAAATTTTTCACTAATTTTGAGTGCATCAGTGATTAGGTGGCTGAGTTGAGGCAGCTAGGACTTTATTTTTCAGAGATGCTGAACATCTGCATTCTTATTGACTTCATCTGGAGTTTTTGGTGCTCAGCATCTCTGAAAATCATGTCCTCGGTGTTTCAAGTGAGCACTTTTTTGACTCTCGTATCCCCAAGACTATCCCCTGACAAATTTCAAGTTCCTACTGCTAACCATGGAAGTATTAGAGCCCTTCCAAAGAGGCTGGAAACATTTTTAGAATGGGAAGTGATAGGCAACCTAAATATAGGGGTTGAGACTGCTTTCTGTATGGTGCACTGAATGTGGACTTTAGAAGAATTTATTATCTTTTATTTCTTTCGGATATTAAGCCATTCTTTTCAGGAGAATGTTTCATCTGTTCTGTAAAGTGCATGCTGGCTTTGTCCATGACAAAAGCTGACAGCTAGTAAGCTTCAACAGCTGGGGTTTTGATGATATCCATGGAGCATTTCTATAAAGGCTCTTCAATTTTGAATTGCCTTCTGGGTTTGTGACTGAATTTCTTAATTAGACCAACTAGACTTAATACAATGATGATATTTTTATTTGTTTGGTTTACTTCCTGTCTTAAAGAGTGCTATTCTCTTACTTTGCCTGAGGATACATCTTGCTGTAGCTGTGTGTGATTAGATTTTTAGATACATGAAGTTGAAAATAAATCTGAATATCTAAATAGACGGGAGGAAAGAGTAAATTGTGATAAGAACATAACTGTAGAAAAAAGATGCAGTAGCCTGACATACTAAATGTATTTAATTTTGATGATGTAGCAACTATGCTTTAGGAATATTTTAAAGATTTGTTTCTTAGTTTCTTGTGAATTATGCCCGCACAAATAGTAGGTATGTTTTAACCTTTTAACAGTCCCTGGAAATATCTCTATATACATGCACAAAATATAGTATAATCATATATTTTGTCTGCGGTATAAAAAAGCTTTCATTCATAGATAGGCATATGATATGCACAACAAATCCCGTAAAAGTGACAAAATATACCATTTCGCTTTAAACTTGACTTCATAATATAGAACTTGGTTGGAAAATAGGAATAAATAGTGCCAGATAGTTCAAAAATGTTTTACATTATGGTCAGAGAGCATATAATTTTAAAATAGTTGTGACAGGTTAATCTCCATAATATTTACCATTTGTTGACCATTATGCAAAGGAAGCCAGCTGATGCATTTCAGTTGATTTTATATACAGTATGTGTAAGACTGTAATTTTTGTTTTATTTGAAAATGGCCCATTTTTTATGGAGAAAATGGCAAATTTCCTGGGGCAATATTAAATTTCCTAATTTACATTATTTTATTGGCCAGTATCAATCAAACAAGTCTTCATAAGGTGCTAAAAATGTTTTGGTACCTGAACAAAAGATTAAAAATAATTTCCAAGTGCTTCTTAGCTTGTTGGAGCTGCACTTGCCTAATAGTATGTTTTCCAATAGGCAGCATTGCTAATCTGAATCATTCAAGAATCATGACTTTGGCCAAAAATCATGAGATTTAAAAATAATAAATCTGAGGTTCCTTTGATTTATCTTCTGGTTTTTGAGCCAGAAGGGTTCCCGTTTTCCAGCTTTTCTCCACAACCACAAGTGTTGAAAACTTTTATTTTTTAGTGAAAACTGAGATTCTCACATAATCATCTGACTCCAAAAACTGGAGTTAAGAAAAACATCAAATATCGCAAGACTTGCAATCAAATTTTGAGAGTTGGAACACTGGCTAGGATGGAAAGTCAGGTCTCCTTTTGCTGAATGACTTGAGATATTTTCCACTTCTCAGTGACTTAATTCTCTCTGGCTGCTGGAACAAGGAGCCTGCCCTTCAGGCTAGACTATTGATTGCAGTAAGAGAGGAGGGAAAAGAAGAGCCATGAACTTAGGAGAAGGGAATAGAATAGAAGTGGGTCTCCAACTCCCGAGCCTCCTGTGTGTTGTCTTCCATTCTTCCTCTGCTGTTTTCAGAGTTCTAATGTATAGGCTCCGCTGAGGGAGCCTAAGAACAGACCATCTGGCTCTACCAGTAAAATCTGTAACTCAATTAGATTGCTTGCTCAGTCACTTCCCGGTCTCTTCAGCTTCCCTCTATGCATGTGTAGTAGGAGAAAAGTGGCAGAAAGTTAAATTTCATTTGTTTCTCAGAGACTTTACATTTTTGTCATGGCAAATGAACAGTTCCACACATTTTCTTTGAAATCCATGATTCAGATAATGGAGCCTTAAGTTTGTGGTATAACTCGTGGTGTAATTATTGTCCAGATATTTATTTTTAATACAATAGGTTGAATCTATGGTGCCATCTTTCATATTGTAAGAAAAAATCCCCAACAGTGAATAAAATACTGCAGAAAGAATTGTACAAATGCTTCTTCTTATACAAGTGGGGAAAGGTGTTGTAAGATGTGTGTATTCGATTTGAAATAAAAGAATTCCTACAGGAGAGAGAATTCTGCCAAATAAACAAAATGTTATTTAATGACCAAAATAAACAAACAGCTCTGTAGCATGGGAGATAAACTTTCTTACTAATCAGGGAACTACACTGATGATCCCCCAGTGACATAGAGGATTAGAGTAAATTACTTTTATAAACTACTATTTCATATTTCAATTGTAGGGGAACACAAACTGGGAACTACTGTCAAGGGCTTGCATACGTGATCAAAAGTACAATGCATTTCCCTTTGGTGATAGTTTGATTTGGTTCCTTTGGCAGACTTAATGCAATTACATCAAGCAGAACCAAATAAATCTATATTTTCTATTTAAAATGCAAGCTGATTCTATTGACAGCTATAAAACATTGATACTAATATAATGTGAACCATGTATTAAATGTGCAGAATATAAGGTCATAGAACTTATTATCATTATCTTTGTATGCTTTATTTTCCATTCAGCTTTGTATGATGTAAAATGGCATTGTCGTAAATAGGCAGTTATCAGAATTTGTTGCCTAGATGAGGGTTGATAGGTTAATGGTTCTTTTCTCCTCACTGAAAGGCAGAAGGACATCTTGATGGTAATTGACTTTCTAAAGGTGTATTCTGTGATGCCTGGTAATGCAGTTGTGTTTGATTCAGCAGACTGGAGCTGCAATAGAATTTTAGATAACAGCTCTACACTGATGTAGTCAAATGCCCGGAAGAAGGAGGAAGCAATGAATTGCTTACGACAAGAGTATCAGCCATTTTACTGCTAGAAATTAACATTTTAAACAGCATTGACAAGCTTGTTATGATTCCTAAGGAGAAGATGACAGTGAAAATGCATGTGGGTGGGGGTAGGGTAAGGATCAAATGTGAATATTTTGGGAGAAAGAGATATTTATTTAGATTATATAATTCTTCTCAAAAGATTGACACAATAATTTTTTCTCTGTAATTTGAATCCTCATTTTGCATTCCTTTACTTTTGTCCTTTGCTTAAAAAAATATGATTTTTGTGCATTTACTTTCCTTATATTTTACAGATCACAAATAGGCTGTAGAAATATTTTATTTACTTATTTCAGCATGACTAGTTCTTTACTCATTTTTGCTACTTAGTTATTATTCATTAAGCTTGAGTGGAAATCTCTACAGTTGCTACCCTCGTTCTGGGCCAGATTCTGCCCGACCCTTACATGAGGAGAGCTTTCCCCACTTACATGGTCCTGTAAGGGCCACATAGGTTGCAGTCCCCATTCTTAGAATCTGCTTTAGCCCTTGTGTTTTGGGCAGTGTGGGGACTCTTAGAGCCCATAAGGGGCTGGGGAAGAGGCAGGGCCATGACTTTGCCTCCCTGTGCACGGGCCAACAAAGCTGACTTACACCATGGGGTTGTAGCATGTAAGATGCACCCCCACAAAGGGCCCTAGTAGCAAGTGTGCAACCTCTGCATTCCTGGAAGCTCCAGGAGCCCTTCTGGGGCCATGCACTTTCACTGTCTCCAAGAAGTAACTGAGTCCCTTATATGCAAGTGCAACTTCTTCTATATCTTTTCCTCCCAATTTTTATTTTCTTTAAGGTGTTTGGAGTTATTCATTTAATTCTATTCTTGTGAACAAATTTTCTGTGCCTGATTCCCTCTGCTGGCTCAAACTCTGCTGTGTGGGCACTGGCAATAGAAAGTCTATTGAGACAAGGGCAGTTTGCCGCTGTATTAGGTGCCTATAAATTCCTTTCCACCTGCAAAAAGCCATAGCAGATCCTGTATGCAGCACTGAGCTTAACCAGGGAGGATGGATATGTGTGGATTCAGCATATCAGGCCACTTGTACTGGGAGGGCCAATCGCAGAAGCTAAAGCTGCACTCCCTAAAGTGAATTCCCCAAACTAGTGTAAGGAGATACATTTGAAATTAGATCTCCCTGCACTGGCAAGAGTGAACCTAGTGCTCTGCAGTTTAGCTTCAAAATCATTCTATTCTCCATATCTTTGGTCTGCAGTTGTGCAATACTATTGTCATTAAAAATGTTTTGGTGGCAAGATGATATTTATTCAGTTTGAAAATATTAAAAAGAAATTGTCAGCACAGAAATCTTGCTAGCTTAATAGAACAGAATATAGGTGGCAGGTTTACTCAGAAAACTCGGACAAGTTTAGGGATATTAGCTTCTTTTTTCCCCACAAGGATTTTGAAACCTCTGAACACTCTAATAGATTATTTTACAGCATTTTATTACCTAACAGCAATATAACGTCTGTCATTTAGGAGCCTGATTCAAATGAATACTAAAATTTTTCCAGCAAGCTGACGCAACTCTAGCTTATCAGTACTGGAGGGAAAAATGTATTTTTGAAGTGAAATGAGTACCTAAAGAATCTGTATATATTAAGCTAAAATATTCACTTAGCACTTGTTCCTTTATAACTGAGTGTAGTTTGGATGACTCTCAATGACAGTGAAGCAAAAGTGTGTGGCTTTGTCCCACACCAAAATCCAATGACTCTCAATATCAGTTTTCAGTTTTCCACTTTCTCCTTGCTTGGATTTTGGAGGAGAGACAACTTCTTATTCCTTGTATGGCCCTTCCCTTAGCTTTTCTATGCCTTAGGTTTATATCTGTGCTGTAATGGGCCCTGAGTTAACCCCTTTCCTGCTATAAAGATAGGTATGATAGGCAGAGCTAATCTGTAGTTAATGTTGCCTCATCCTTTCTGTTGCTTATAACTGTTTTCAGTTGCTTATAACTTTGCTAGACTTTAACCATTCAAGTTGATGGGTGATTCAGGAATGGGGGTGGGGAATTTGTACTGAAGGAGGAGGTTGTTTGTAGGAGACCTGCCTCATTTGCTGTAGAAATTGGAAGGTGTGTAGCTATTGCAGATACACCTCTACCTTGATATAACATGACCCGATATAACACGAATTTGGATATAACGCGGTAAAGCAGTGCTCCAGGGTGGTGGGACTGCGCACTCCGGTGGATCAAAGCAAGTTCGATGTAATGCAGTTTCACCTATAACATGGTAAGATTTTTTGGCTCCCGAGGACAGCGTTATATCGAGGTAGAGGTGTACTGGGATAGGCAGCCATACAGTTGCTCAGAACTAAAGGCCCACCACCTTAACTAAGAGGGATGAACCACAAAGCCCAGATGGCAGATGATTACAGGGGACAAAGATTGAAAAAACAGAGGCAGGAAGCCTGCACAACACTTTCAAAAGACAAGTCTGAGAGCTTAAATTCATAATTCTGCTAGACACTAAAAATCATAGACTGAAGAGAGACACTAATTTCTGGTTTATTACAACAATCTGTAACCCCCTAACCCCCTCTTTTTGTCCTATGACTGCAGAGGTGTTAATGTGCCACTCTACCTTGAATGGTCCCTTAGAACAGGTGTTCTCAACCTTTTTGTGCCACAATAACTGGTTTTCTGCATATAAAAGCCAGGGCCAGCATTAGGGGATAGTAAGCAGGGCAACTGCCTGGGTCTCCATGCCACAGGGGTCCCCATGAAGTTACTTTGCTCAGGCTTCAGCTTCAGCTCCGGGTGCTGAGGCTCAGGGCCCCAGGCTTCAGCCTCATGCGGGGGGGTTTGGCTTTCTGCCCTAGACCCTAGCAAGTCTAACATTGGCCCTGCTTGGCAGACCCCCTGAAACCTGTTCACAGCCCCCTGGATGAGAACCACTGCCTTAGAATATGTGCTAACTACTCATGCTAAACATTTTGCATTTTGCTGAGATGCTGGAAGTACCTTTCCCAGACCTGAAGAAGAGCTCTGTGTGGCTCAAAAACTTGTCTCTCTCACCAACAGAAGTTGGTCCAATAAAAGATATTACCTCAGTCACCTTGTCTCTCTGAAGTAATTCTGTATTTAGTTCAAGGTTTGAAAGGTGTGTGGTAAATAAGATCTCAAGCCACACATTCAATGAGAAGGATTTTTAAAAAATAATTATCCATTTAGTGCACACTATCCAGCTTGTGCACTGAATGAGGGGGTGGGGGTCCTATTGGAAAAGATAGTATGTGATCAAGTACTTAAACACTGTATCATAATGTATTCACACAAAGGGAGTATATTAAGTTATTCATCTAGTCTTAATTCTGGCATTTAATAACTTTGAGTGCTTGACTTTGCAACCTTTTTAACATAGCTTGTTGTATGTAATCCTCACATGTACACCCTTCCTTCTCTAGAGAAAAAAAACACCTTAAAAGTTAAAACTAATGGGCATTTCCCCTTAGCAAGGCCAACAAAACAAAATGAACTTGGAGTTTGTAGGCTAAGACATGTTGGGGACCTGATGATCAAAAAATTAGATATTTTTAAAGTGAAGGACAGATCCATTTTCAAAACTCCCTGACTTCTAAAACTCCTTTTCTGATATTTACCACATTTCCTGGAAAAACTCTATCATGAGATGAGTTGCTGCATACAAAATTACAGGGAGATTGGTTTATTTTGGGAGGAGTATAAAAATCAGGTTCATAATCATGGAGCAGCTATCACAGCTTCATTATCTATCTGTTCTATCTATCACTCATCACTATGGCATCTGAGTCGCTCAAAAGCTTCTGAGCATTATTGAGTGTTCTCATGAAGATGTTCAAATTAAATCCAATATAATTTATAAAATAATTAGATGCTCCCTCCCTCCATCCCCCCAAAAAACAAAGGAAAAAATCTCTGTTCTCTTCCTTTCTTAGGCCCTGGTTCTATAAGCAGCCTCCAGATAGGTAGGCCCTGAACCCCCATAGAGTGCCATTGAATCAATGGGCTCAATAGAAGTAGAGCTTCTCTTCAAGAGCTTCCTGGACCTCACACTGGGAAACATTTATTTGTGTGCCTTCATGAAGATATGCAGCATTGATGTAGCCGTGTTGGTCTCAGGATATTAGAGAGAGAGAGAGAGAGAAAGAGAACTTGTCTCTCTCACCAATAGAAGTTGTTCCTATAAAAGATATGACCTCATCCATCTTGTCTCTCTTCACAAAGATGCACATTTTTGGAGGGTGGAGAGTGTGAAAGGAAGGAAGGGGATCAGTGTTTCACTGTTGTTTTTATATTCCTAAAATGTGCCTACCTATGGCTCTAAGTGCATATAAAAATAACTTTAAAATATGTACAGTCTGTGTTCCAAAACAGGAGTGTGGGCATTTTTAATATTTCAGTGCATGACATTTTTTCAGACCCTGACTCAGACTGGTGGCAAGGACGTGGCCCAATGCTAACGACAATATGCAAATACTAAAAAGCATTCCTCAGGGACTGCTGAAGACATTGCTTGGCAATTGCCTTTATGTGTAGAATTACCCCCTGGATTAAATTCCTTTTAAACCAGTTCTAAAATATTACATAAATAAACAGTGTGTCAAGATCAGTTTTTAGCTATAAACCCCTTATTTCTTATCTGTAGTTTTCCTTGAGTCTCAAGCCATTTCGTGTGTGTGTGTGTGTGTGAGAGGGAGAGAAGCCATTTCATGTGTGTGTGTGTGTGTGTGTGTGTGTGTGTGTGTGTGTGTAGCCATTTCCGGTGTGTGTGTGTATGTGCATCATTCCCACTCCAAACCCCACACATTAGCCTATTCCACAGTGATGCCAGGGCTGGCTTCACCCACTAGCATGGCTTTTCTATCTTACTGCCTCCTGATTTGTTTCACTGCTGATAGCTTGCATGAGCTCCGAAATAGCCACACTAGTTGGTGAAACTAGCTCTGATCTCTGATGTTACTGGATGTTTTCCTGTGGAGACAGAGCGAGCGCTTATGTTTGGGAATGAGAAAGATAAGAAAAATAACTCCTAATGAGCTGCACAACTCCATCTTCACCAAGCCACAGATATGGAACCAGGACTCTCATGGGTTCATATGGTTCTGAAATTGGCCTTTATCAAACTGCAGGATACATTGCAAGGGCCATTGATTTTCCCTGTCTGCAAAGGACTGGGAAGACTGATGGGAGATTGAAAAGACCTTAAATACGTTTGGGTTTTTATATATGTGCATTATTGGACAGAAGGTGTGTCAAGGTTCCCTCCCCACTCTGAACTTTAGGGTACAGATGTGGGGACCCGCATGAAAGACCCCCCCTAAGCTTATTTTTACCAGCTTAGGTTAAAAATATGCTGCCACCACCAAGTGCTTTAACAAGAAAACATCTTAAAACATTGAAAAATCGATCAGGTTCTTAGAAGAATTTTATTAAAAGAAAAGGTAAAATTTATCTCTGTAAAATCAGGATGGAAAATAACTTTACAGGGTAATCAGATTCAAAGAGCCCAGAGGAACCCCCTCTAGCCTTAGGTTCAAAGTTACAGCAAACAGAGGTAAACCCTCTAGCAAAGGGAACATTTACAAGTTGAGAAAACAAAGATAAAACTAACATGCCTTGCCTGGATGTTACTTACAAGTTTGCACTATGAGAGACTTGTGCAGAAAGATTTGGAGAACATGGATTGATGTCTGGTCCCTCTTAGTCCCAAGAGCAAACACACCCAAAAACAAAGAGCACACAAACAAAAACCTTCCTCCCCCCCTCCCCCGCCCCCAGATTTGAAAGTATCTTGTCCCCTTATTGGTCCTTTGGGTCAGGTGTCAGCCAGGTTACCTGAGCTTCTTAACCCTTTATAGGTAAAAGGATTTTGGTGTCTCTGGCCAGGAGGGATTTTATAATATTGTACTCAGGAGAGTTGTTACCCTTCCCTTTCTAGTTATGACAAGGTGTTAGAAGATTTGTCTATTTTTATAAATTGTGTGTGTGTGTGTGTGTCCTGGAGCAAAGGATAGGTGCTCCTTCAAATGGAAGGAGTGTATGATTCAAGTAAATAAATATATGCAGTTGTCAAATGAGTGCCCGATCATGGGAAGCCTTATTTCTATGCTAGCAATCTGCATTCCTTCAGCTGATACAACTGCTGAGTTTGTATGCATCCAACAAGGTCACAATCTGAACAGCAAGCACCTTCACCTGTTGTTTGACGTTTAGGCAAGCCAATGTCATGTATCCATCTCTTAACAGTTAGCCCATATCTCTGCCCATTTTTCAATAATGCTAAGATGTTATGGCATCATCTATTCCATTGATCAGACACTTTAACTAAACCTGGTGATGAGTCAGTGTGCACATAGTAAATAAAAAGTAGAGCTAGTAAAACAAAGGAGAAATAAAAATTCAAAGTGGAGGCACTGGTTTGGCTGTAAACCTTTTATGCAAACTGGCTAAGGCCAGGTTGAAGAGAGTGAAGCACAAATAGAACTGGATTGTAAAAAATTGAGTGGCTTGTATGCAAAGGTGGAGAAGGTCATTAGAAAGTGAAAAGCCAAAGGGCACAGAGCCAAGCTCTGAAACCCAGATGTACTTAGAGGGAAATAAGGTAAATTTAGGGGAGTATATAAATGCTAAGGGAAACTGTGAAGAAGCAAATGAAAAAAGATTGATGGTATAAAAAAAATAAGAAAGTAAACATGAGACGAGAATGTGATAGAGAAACGTGTGTTTGTTTATAGGGAAAAGTTGCACTTCACACCACAAAATTGGTTACTGTACTGGATTGTGTATGTGTGTCACTGGGCAAGAATATTCCCCCTGATTTTTCTGCTGTATAGATTAAAGTAATTGAAAATCTATTGAAATAGCAGAAAATATGCTGCAGGGAGAGGAGCTGAACCTGATCAGTACTCTCCTTGCTCTGATCTCAGAGGAACACCCTCTACCCCTGACACAATTCTGTATGTTTGAGCTCCATTGATTTGAGTGGGGAAACGCTGCTGCTTGTGACATTCCCTGGCAATCCAAGAAGAAAATACAAGTGGAAGCTAGTATTAACACGGTCAGGCTTAACTCGCACAGGTTCTATCTACATGCTTTCAAACCCTTTCAGGAAGTAATGGCCAGATATATAAGCAGGGACATCTGGGCATCAACAAGCCCCAGGAGTAGCACAGAGCTGCCCAGCCCTCCTTGTGAATCCTCAGTCCTGCGTCTAAGATCCAGGAGATGTCTGAGTTTAATGAAGGGAGATGCCCTTGTTCCCTCCAAGGGGAGGCAAAGCCCATTTCTTGTAAGCTCCTTGATGTGGAAACTGTTTCCTGGATGGCATGTTGTGACCCATTCCCTTCATTTTACTCTAACAGGGTGGAAATATAGTCTTGTGTTTAAAGCACAGGACTGGGAATCAAGAGGTCTGGTTCTGAGAGAGACTTTCTGTGTGACCTTGGACAAACCAAATTATCTCTCTCATCAGTATGACAAGGTTAATAATGCTTATTGACCACACAGGGGGTTTGTAAGGTTAAATCAATTAATGTTATAAAGCACCTTAATTCCCTCAGATGAAAGGTGCTCTATAAGTACTAAGTGTTACTAATTGTTATCAATCATTTCCTCACTTTTTTATTCATTATTGTGGTTTTTCTTTCCTCTGCATGGTGAATTCTGTTCTTGGCTGCTTCTTAGAAATTATTTGCATTGATAAATTTTCTCCTTTTAATAATAAAATATTGCATAACCGCTAATGATTGAAAAAAAAACCTATTATGTCACATAGTCCAGTCTCCTAACAAATTGTCCTCAGCAGTATTTCCTCCAGTCCTTTGTCCAGACATTTTAAATGACTCAAATAATGAGCCTTTATCCACTTCTTCTCTTGGCAGACTCTTCTAATATTTCATAGACTACATTAAAAATTATCTAAATTTCCTAAACTACTAGTTATATTGCTCTGGGCCATCCTGAACAATGCCTCTTCCTCGTTGTTCAATCTTCAGATACTTATTGTTCGTTCATTAATATAATATTTACAGCACTCATAGTGTTCTAGTCTCTATACAGATAAACAAGAATACATGGTTCCTGCCCCAAAGTGCATATAACCTAGCTCTTATTCTTTAACTCCCATTTCTCCATATTTTGTCTTCATTTTGCTTTGTGCCATTCATCTGACACCCAGTTTCATTTCTCAGCCACATATTTTCTGGGGAGTTATTTCCTATTCCTGAGGAGGCCTGATACCATAGCTGAGGAATCAATTGTACATAGTATAATTTCTAGCCTGTGATTTTTTTTTTTTTAATAGCATTAAGACAGGGCAGGCACTGTGCTGTGATCAATATCAGTACAGTGCACCTCGGGTGCATTGAAAGCATTTGACTTCACCTTATGTCACTTCTAGAATGTATTTTCCTACTTTTAGTAATGAGACAGGACAGACATTTGGCCGGATATTGTCACATTTCTGGAGCATTGTGTAGGTAACTGCTTCCAGGGCATCTGAGAATTACCAGCATACAGCACAGCACCGTACTCTGTGTGATATTGACATGATACATTTCTTTTGAAAACCTAAAATAGATTAATATTTTATAGTGTTCAAAGATATACAATAGAAGTGTTTATAGGGTTTAAGGTTATACAATGTGTGTGAGTGTATATTCAATGTAGAAGAAATATGTGTCTAGATAGAAAGAGAGATTATAGAAAGTAATACAGTGAAATTTTTGTGACTCCTATACTTAAGGTTGAAATGTGATTTCCTATACAGATCTGTATATTCCTATTTTTGTGTTTCTTATAATTTTCTCAGACAAATTGGTCTGAAATTTTTCATGCTTTGTCTCTACCCAAAGTCATTTTTTAAAACATTTCATTCATCCAGTTTTGAATTGTGTGTGTAAAAAAGATACATTAATTACATTACATTTGTCCTATCTGCCGAGATCACAAAATGATTACAGTACATAATCATAAAGTAGCAATGGCTGAATAGATTTTGTCTGGACTTAGCTTATTCTGTAGCACTCATTGAGATCTAGTTACGCCAAGTTTGAGGGAATTGTGCTTAAGGTATAAAAGCTGAAAGATTTTTCAGACGTATGAGGGTGATTTTCTGGTAAATTTCTTTGCTTTTTTTTACAGCTTGGAACCCTAGGGCAAAGTGTGCTATAAGCTTTGCTGTGCAATCTTTCTGTTTACAAAGTGATCCAACTTTGGGCTTGGGAACCAAAAGAATCTGGATTAAAACCCTGATTCTGATTAGCCTGCTGAGTGATCTTGAGGCAGTCAGTTCCACTCACTGTACCTCTGTTTCACTGATCTGCCCAAGCACTATCTTACAATGACTATGAGATTATTTAATGTTTGAACAGGGCTTTGGAAAATATAGGAACCAAATTCTGATCTCAGATCAGAACCTCACACAATAATGTGTTGTATAAGTAAGAGGTTCCCATTTTGTTTGGAGGAACAGAAAGTACTGGGTGGGGAAAAAAAAATATCCGTTCCTATAATTTAACTCTACTGCCTTCCACATTTGAGAGGTGATAGAAGAGAGAGAAATTGTTTCTGCAGAGAGAAAAGCTGGTTTAAATAAGAGATGAGGGAGGATGCACACAGAGAGCAACAACGGAGCCTGCAGGAGGGGCTTGGTTCTCTGGTTTGAAATGAGTAGGTCCTTGCAGCCACAGGTTCAAAGCTAAGCAGGGTTATCTCAGCCCTTCATCCTAAGGGTAGATAAAGTGAGTTCACCAATGCTTACTGCATGGATTTTTCAGACAACACTCTACAAACTAAAGTTTTCTGTGTGGATATTAAAGAGCCTAACACTGTCTGTAAAAATTGAGTTTTCTCCTTGGGCCACTGAACAAAATTCCTTTCCACCATAACTATTCTGCAGTCTCCTGTGCACCAGTTGGCTGCTGCTCTCTATCTCAGAGGTCACAGCAGTTCAGTGCTGCATTATATGCATAATTTGCTGTTTGCTTTGGAAGGGAAGGTGCTATGCAAATGTAAAATACTATTACAGTACAGTCTGCTGAATTTGAACATAATAAAACAGGATGGCTGCTTCAAAGGGACATCTCCTAGGAATCTGATTTAGCCTAATGATAGTGAATGGTAATGATTGCTGCTTAACTGGGACAGTATTAGTATTAATTCCCCTTATTGGAATTAATTTGGTTCCAAGTAAAGTGGTGTTTAACCAGTTAAATGGGTGTGAAATTGTGTTCCAATTTTTTCATACCAGTTACCAAAGATATTAAAATGTATATTTTGCTAGATTTTTGTGAGGCCTTTGTCAGGGGTTCAGAGGTTTACTCACATGGATGCAGACAGGGGCGGCTCTGTTTTTTGCCGCCCCAAGCACGGCAGTCAGGTGGCCTTCAGCAGCACGTCTGCGGGTGATCTGCCGCTCCTGCAGCTTCGGTGTACCCGCCGCCGAATTGCTGCCAAAACTGCGGGAACGGCGAACCTCCCGCAGGCACGCCGCCGAAGGCCACCTGACTACTGCCCTCACAGCGACTGGCAGGCTGCCCCCCATGGCTTGTCGCCCCAGGCACGCACTTGCTGCGCTGGTGCCTGGAGCTGCCCCTGGATGCAGATGCAGGATGAGGGCAATAATTGTTAGAGTGCTGTCCCACCACCCTTCACTGGTGAGGAGCAGTAGGCAGAGGGAGGTTTTATCATCCTGATTGCCATACCTTAGCGGGAAGGGCCCTCATCACAGTTAGCAAGGTGTCCCTGTGTGGAGAGCAAGCTCTGCCCAATGGACCGCCTCTTTTCTCCTCCATTTCAGAGTTGTCAGCTAGGAAACAGTTTTTGGTAGGACAGAACCTCTGTAGGACAGAAGCTGCTGAGAAAATTTAAATTGGATATAGACCATAAACAGCTGACTTGGCTGTACTTTCTGAATTTATAGTGCATAATATATATATATAAAGCAAAAACATTTAAGTAGGAGGAATAGCTTATTGTTTGAGATGTTGTAATAACTTTCTCATTACTGAGGTTGTTTTTTTAGTGTAATTATACATATTGAAATTACAAGTCAAGAGACTGTGAGGAAATTCTGAAATGGATCGATGCAAACATTAGCCCTCTGCTATTGCTTCATATAGGGCTTGATTTATGTTCTTGATTTTCTGATCTTATGTTTCTGATATTTAATGTTTCAGGCTATATTGTGCATTGTTATCTTTTTACAAAACATCAAGAAAGAAAAACTGTTTAAAAACAATTCTAACAATTGCAAACCAAGAAAATTAAAATATCAATTGTTATCTCTTGACAGATTTTATCTAATTAGTGGAGGTGTTCCTTTTATTATATGTGGGATTACAGCAGCGACCAACATCAATAATTATGGAATTGAAGGCAATGCCCCATAGTAAGTATATAGCATTATAATAAAATACTATACAATAAATAAAATACAGAAATAAGTAATATGTCTCTGTCAGATGCTGATAAATGTTTCTGTCTTCATAAGGGATGGAAACATAAAAGTTTAAGATAAAATTTCATATTTGCTTGCATGGAATAATGGCTGTGAAAGATCATTGTCTCACTTTGGGGGTCTGCTGCTTTGCTCACTTACCATCAGTTTTATACCAGCTTGACTCCACTGATATCAGTGGAGTTGCATTTGATTTACACCAGTGTAAATGAGAAGAGAATCGGACCTGTTGTTTCTACATTCACTGTAATCATGTATTGTTGTATGTATTGTATAAAAAGGACTATACTAGTCAATCAGAAACAACAAAATCTTGATTACATCTCTAACTACTGTCTGATTTACCATGTATTCTCCTATTCAAACCAGTGCAACCAGACTATAACTGGCTCTGCTTGGCTTTGTGCTGGGTGGGGAGTGACAGCTCAACATGACCTTCCCTACTTCTTGCACACTTGTGCAAGGGACACTCACAATGCTCACTATCTGACTCTCATCAGAGAAACCCTAAAGGGGGCAATGATGAAAGGACACCCCCAGGTACACCAGCTAGTATAAGAGGAATAAGTACCACACTTCACTGAGCTGACCAGAAACCCCCACTTGCATGAACCTATCGGGTGCCCAGATGTTGTCCCTCCACATTTTGCTTAGTATCATTATGACTGCTACAAAATACCTAATGCGTAGCATTTTTTTAAGGGCCGCTATCGACACTTTTAGCCCCCAACTTTAAAAGGAAATAAAGACTATTCTTTGTAAATGAAGAAATCATTCATGTAATTTCAACAAAATTATATATATAAAAAAAACTGTCTATATTTTTTCCCTTAAAAAAAACATTCTTGGGTTTTCAGCAACCCAGAAACATCCCAGCAATATTGTCTTGCAGTTATGACCCAACCATTTAGTACCCAGTCTGACCAAGGTGGCTGTACAGCTGTCACGTGTTGGTGCTTCAGGCAGCTTAGCTACATTATTTGCTCTTGTTGCCTAGGGGTAGGGAGTGTCAAAGGAGGCCCCCACTACGCTTTTTCCAGAAGAGCTGAACAGGAAGTGGTTTAGAATAGCAATTGACACTGGTTGCATGGAGATGATTCATCATGCCAGTGATCAGTGCTCTAATGGAACTTTCAGTCCATTGTGTCAATACAGGGTTACTGATTCTTGGAAGGGCTTCACTTTCAATTAATGCTATGGTGCTTTGAAAATGCATCTTGATACATCTCAAAGCAGCCATGGAAATGAGTAAAAATAGAGTTGTCTGGAAACAAAGTGAAAGGTATAATAATTAAATATTTGACCTTTCAAAATCATTTTCAGAGAGAATTACATTGTAAAACCTGACTAAATTAGTACAGACCCTAGACAACTTTATCTGTTTAGCTGGTACCTACTCAGACCATCCCTGTCATAGATTCAAAACATATTTGTTCAAACATTTACAATTAAACAATCACTTGTAATCAACAATATATTAAAGATTTGATTATTTATGTTCATAAATCTGTGAGACATTTTTTATTTTGGCACAATTACAGCGTTGCACTTCTTTAATCACTTTAATCACAGACAATCAATACCAGATATCAAAATCTGTACAGAAAACGGAAAGCAGATGAGGGATGGTTATAAAATTGTCTAAGAAAGATACAAATTGAGCAGCAGCACAGTGGGTTATGTGCCTGATTCATTTTTAATAATGTTAATACATAAATATATAGATGCAGTAACTTCAGCATGTTTTTTATGAAACTGAGGAACTGATTTTTGAAGTCATCCATGATGAGATTCCACATGAAACAACAACATCCTGAGACAATGTTCTACTGGGGAATGTTCCGGTTTTCACTTTGCATCAAATGTGCAACACTGGAACTTATTTAATGTATGCACATATATTGGTGCTTTACCCTTATCAAATGAAAAGTAGGTGTTAACCTGTTTTCCTATGACCCTGGGAGTAAAATCACCTTGGTCTTTTCTGAGAAGGGCAGAATACTTAATCCCTGAGGTGCTTAGGAAATAAATAATAAATTGTGTGCATCTGTTAAAGATCAGAGTCCAGAATCAAAAATGTAAATATAATAATCAAGTTGACCAAAACACACCATGGCTGAATTTTGTTAGAGATGGGGTTCTGAACCCAGAGAGTATGACCACTCATATTACTAAATGGTCGACGGGATTCTGGCTAAATGAGAGTGTGGTGAGAGGGAGTCCTGGCATGGAAAAGTTTCAGAACCATTGTGTTAGATGGACCACATCCAGCATTGGGGACTTCTGTTCTCCTGTAAAGCATCATGCACACCTCTGGCTGTAAATGACTAATCCTATTTTTTATTAGTGGACTGTAAATAAGTATTGTAAATAAAGTATCATGCCTCTTCCATGCCACTTTCCTTTCCCTAAGGGCCCATTGTTAACATGCATAAGTTTTTTTGCATTATGGAGCCCACGTCAAATAGTCCGAGTTACCTCTCACTCTGAATGCCATATGTAGATAGTGAACTCTGAAGAATGACTCTGGGAAGGTAGAACCTCGTCTACCTCCCAGCAGGAGAGTGGGTCCTTCTTGTTCGTCTTCCTTGCATCAAACTGGGTCTATTCTGTATCCTCTCACTCCAAAGTGCTCTGTTTAATGCCATATCCTCTATCACACCACATGATGATGTCTTCTGTTACAACATCCCACCACTTTTTTCTTGGGTCAGCCTCTCTGGCTTTTTCTTCAATTTTGATCTGCTGGACTCTCTTACCCATATAGCTGTCAGGACTGTGCTTTACATGACCAAACCCTCTGAACCTATTCATTTGTGTTTCTCATGCAGTACCTACAATGAAGACCTAATATCTTCATTGGATCTTTAAGATATTTATTTAGGCTCAGATTTTTAAAAGAGCCTGCAGGAATCTGCTGGCTAATTGTCCTTAAATTTCAATTGGATTTGGGTGCCTAACTCACTTAACCTCCTTAGAAAACTCCAACCTTAATATACTACATTACAATGTATTAGTTCCTTTAAAAAAAAAAAGTCAGTAAATCCAGAGTCCAAAGTATCTCAATCTAAATATGTGTTTAATTGGATTGAGGGTGATAACTCAGAATAATGAACCATAATTATCATATTCTGTCCTTCCCATTGCTAACATTTAATAGTTTTCATGACATTAATGGGAGCTCTCCATACACATCAAGGGGATATCATGTTTTTAAGGCAAAATCAATGTATTGTACATATGAGACGTTATTGTCCATTATGTCAAATTTGGGTTTAAAAATTAATTTGACTTTCACTTTTTTGTTCATTTGTTTGCAGTTGTTGGATGGCTTGGGAACCTAGCCTCGGTGCATTTTATGGGCCAGTAGCATTCATTGTGCTAATCACCTGCGTTTACTTTCTCTGCACATACGTGCAATTGAAGCGTCATCCAGAACGCAAGTATGAATTAAAAGAAAGGACAGAAGATCAGCAGAGGTTGGCAAATACTGAAGTGGGCCATAGTCATATTACAGACTCTGGGTCAGTTTCCCAGACAACATGCCCCATGATTTCTTCTTCTTTGTTGGAAAACGAGCACTCGTTTAAGGCTCAGCTTCGAGCTGCGGCGTTCACTTTGTTCCTGTTTACTGCCACTTGGACCTTTGGAGCACTTGCTGTATCTCAAGGACATTTCTTGGATATGATATTTAGTTGCCTCTATGGAGCATTTTGTGTGACCTTGGGGCTTTTCATCCTCATCCATCACTGTGCAAAGCGAGATGATGTATGGCATTGCTGGTGGTCCTGTTGCCCATCTAGAAGAAGCACATACTCTGTACAAGTTAATGTCCGCCCAAAGGTTAATGTCAATGGGGACACGCAGGTTCATGCACCTTGTCTTCAAGAGTCACCATGTCCTAACAAATCAGCTGTTTTTAATCATCCATCTGCTAATCACTGCAAGCTTACTAATCTACAAGCTGTTCAAAACCATGTTAACTGCCTTTCACCAGTTACACCATGTTGTGCAAAAATGCACTGTGATCAACTTTTGGATGATGAAGCTCATATACACGTGCATAATGAGGGAACTTTCAGGCCCAACATGCACATTCACAGATGTCTGAAAAGCAGAACTAAACCACGTTACTTCAGTCGACATAGATCTGCAGGAGAAAGAGAATATGCCTATCACATTCCTTCGAGCATTGATGGCAGCATCCACAGTTCACATACGGACAGTCCACACAGTACGCATGATAGTCAGTCGGGGCACAGACGGGCTTGCTGTGTGAAAAGTGATGCATATCCTACTATCAACCAGCCTGAAAGTAGCGATGCAAGTACTGTAATATACAGTTGTGCTAAAATCCCAGAAAGTGACACTGTGCACCATACAGCTCATTTTGAGATGCATCCACGAACACAATCATTGCCATTTAATACAACTAATCACAATGGAATTCTCAAGGGAAATGTGCATGAAGCCATGATATACAGTTCAGATAGTACAGGAAATATCAAAACTGGTCCTTGGAAGAATGAAACTACTGTGTAGTTCATGGGCCACTATATTGTCTTTTTCAACTCAGATCATGTTCAGTTTTGTTTTTATTCTATACTGAATAAGATTACATGTTTGTGTAGCACATCAGCAAATTGTACAGGTTTTCCACCTTTATTTCTGTTTTCTGAATGAGCAACTAAAAGAGAGAAGTAGCGGCAGTGTTTTAAAAGTGAAGTTATTTTTAAAAGAATGTTAGAAAATTGTTTTGGGAGAGAATTTGAAACTGAAGTTTAGAGTACTGAATATAAGAGGCAATATCCTTTTGTTACAAAGAACTGTATTTCTTTAGAAATACATCACTTTTAATTCATGATTTTGGTTGGGTTTTTTTTAACTCTATGGTAACTTCAGACTCTTTTATATACATATCCGCATCTTTTACTTATTTATTTTTGTAGCAAAATATTATTACTGTGCCATGGATTTTAATCAGAAGTTACAATAATAGAAATGAGGAGCTGGATTTTATAAAATTATTGATACAGCTTTTTAGCCCTACAAAGTGATACTGCCTCTAACGATCTTCTGTAGCATATGGCCTGTAAAATCATGTAATGTACAGTCTCCGTTATGTCTCTTTTCTTGTTGGAGAGAAGTACTAGGTAATGTCTGTTACATCTATGGTGCTGTATTGATTGTATTTTGCATGACATATGTCAGGATATACCATTTTCTGTGTTCTAGTGTTACATGTGTAAAAACAAGTATTGTAAAAGGCTGTGGAAACCCTGTTGGTATTAATCTAGAGCATTATGAATCTACAAAAAATCACTACTGCACTAGTTTAAGTGGCACAATCCTTTGTATAAGGTTATATGATAGCTTTGATAAGGGTCCACTCTAATGTCTTTACAGAGCATGCACTACTCATTGTATGTGACACTGTGCAGTGTAATAGCAATTGTCTCAACAAGTTTTACACTTCTTTGTAAAGTATGCCTTTTGAACAAATCTGTAAGCTGTTTCACAATAACCTTTCAAAATCTGTTTAGGTAGAGCAGTTTTATCATTAACTCTTTGAGGACTACTGTCATTTTCTTAAAAATAGCTTAATCTAGTTCAGAGAGACTGTATATACTATATTGTCTATTTAATCATATGAACAATGTAGTCCAGAGTTGTCAGGAAAGTGAACCTTTAATCGTTTTCCAGAAACATAACTTTCCAGATACTAATTTATTAATTTCACATCTTATGTGAAAGCCACTTTCCCTCCCAGCAAATTTCAGATTGTCGGTTTCCTTTAATGCAAATTTGACCTTCAAAAGCAGTTACTTGTGTTCATTAATTCCACTCAACCATAGGGCATTTTAGGGTCAGTAACATTCTCTGTTAACAAGGCTTTTGGCAAGAAATTCTTTGTCCATGAACGTCTGTACACAAAGCATCAACTCACAGGACAGATCTGATTTATAATTATCCTTATGTGAAATGAAACTGCTTTTTAAAGTAAGAAGCTGCAAAGTAAGAATGAGTTATATAATGTGAATAGAAACATATAGCTGGAAGAAAAATGTCTGCAATGAAAGGAGAGAAGTGGTTCCATAAATAAAAAGACAAAGCACAATGTTGTATGGCCATGTGAACAAGTCTGTCATATTCTAACATAGGCTTGGATAGCTGATACATTGCTATAGAGAACAGAACAAATAATAAAAGCCCCTTGATGGAGCATCAATTTACAATGTATATTTTGCAGAAATACTTATATGCTTCAACCCGTCATTTGTCTTTTAGCGGCAATTTATTAGTCCCTACTCTTTTTTTTAAATTATGTAGGAATACATTTCCTAACAGTGTACATATAGATGACAGTTATAATTGTTGCAATGTTATAAAAGTGCATAAGTCAAATGAATGTGTTCTGCAGTGTTGCAGGTGGGAATTAGTACTCAAAGGGTTAATGCTCAGTATCTGAGTGCAAGAAATCTTGTTTTTCTGTATTTTTGTAAATTTGAAATATATATTGTAAACTACAGCAGTGTAATGTATCCATTTCGTATTATGTGTGTCTTTAAAAGGTGAGCAGGAAGAATGCACTAGTTGGTTGTTGAGTTTTAAACCAGTATACAACCTTTTCATGACTGCTTCTTTAAATGATGGGGGGAATTTAAAAAAACCTATGCTTTATTATGTATATGCTGTATGTGCTTGAACTGTCTCAAAACTAAAATACAGTATTTTCATTGTTTGCATAATGCAATATTTTCTGTTTAATAATTATTTTCATTTTAATATTATTTTAGTCTCATTTCACTTAGACAGTGAGCCCTAAGCAAGCATAGACATAATGCTAAATACCACTTCTCTGTATCTCAGCACTATATATTCATTCTGTAATAGATGAATCCTAGAGGGTCTATAGACCATTATGCAAAATATCCCACATACATGGCCAGGTGAAATATTCACTTTGCTAGAACACACTCAGTGAGGTTCTTTATTCAGCTTGTGTTTCTGTCACCTGTGTTGTTTTGTCTGAGAGGCTTGTGTATGATCTTCATAATGGCTTACAAAGAAGTAAAATAGGTGCTGCTTTCCACAGAATATCTTATGTGATAAAACTCTCTGGAAAATTAACGTTAAATATGAAAACACCTTTCTTATTGTGTTAAACTATTAATTTAGTAAATGTTTTGGGGCTAATTTGGAAAAGATGTGTTATGCAATAATCTGTTTGCATATTATTTTTTCAGAAATATATAACTACAGAGTAGGAGAACATGATATTAAATAAATTAAAAAATGTTTTATAACATCAGATTTGACCAAAATTCTTTCTGTGCTTTTGACTTTTTTTCCAAGATAAATGGGATAATTTCATTGTTGTTGTTGGGGTTTTTTTTTGTCATTTACAGTCAGTGAATCATTGACTTTACCTGATTTCTTATGACATAAAAATAAAGTCAGTGAAATACGTATAGTATAGCAGATATATTGTACTAACAAATTCCCTCCTGGACATGCACAGGTAACCCACCTGAATACTAACATTAGTTTTAGTTGTGCATGAATATAACAAAAGTGGCAGAACAGATTTTTATAGATCACTTCCTGGCCTGAGACAAAGTATGAGAAATTTCAGCCCCAAAGGTAATTTTCTGAGAATGATACAAGCAATTGACAACAGGGGGGTTAAAATTAAAGTTCTGTCTTACTCTTAACTGTTGGAGATAGAATACTGGATTAGATGGACCATCGGTCAAATCCAGTGTGGCAATTACGGTTTCCGATGTAATTCCCATGATGATTATAATCCAAGAAAGCATCAACTTTTAAAAAATTCTCTGCCTGACAGATCACTTGAGGGTTGGTAATTCACATTCATACTGAGCTCTAAATAAAGGTAATTAACAGTGATCAAATTTATTACTCCAGTTTCTTATGATGGATATATTCTTAACTCTGTGTATGTACACAGCTTTCAGTTTTAATTAGTTCAGTTTGCGGCACCCCAAAGTGGCTTTCTTTTAAGACATGGATCATGGCAAACATGCAGTTTTGCATGAGGAATTCCTGCTTAACCTCATGTAAAGAAATTCAATATGGAAATAAATTATGAATGATTGAAAATTATGCCTGGAGCATGTGTGCTGTTCTCGGGTGTTCACACAGTCATTCTCACTTCGAGATTCAGGAACAAATCCTGGTCCAGGAGTATCCAGAGCCCAGATGGAGCTAAACAGTCTAGTAGAGCTATGTGGTCAGAGAAGCATAAGTATATCATGAGGGAAACACTCCCTGAGGTTCAGCCACAAAGCTGCTCAATGGTTGGCACCCTTTGATCCACGTCCTGGGATGGAGTCCATAATGCTGTACTCCCTGAGCACTTGAGGATGTTGTTGTGGAGGTCCTGTTAGTGTCAGTGCTTCTTTGTTTCTACGGTGAAGCATGTTCCTTCCTTCAGAGAATCAGTGGGGGAGTCTGGATAAGTCTAAGCAGATTTTGAAAACAGAATGGGGTTTTTGACAGAAAAGGCCTGACCCACTCAAAAGTTCCAGAATGAGATGTCACCGGGAGCATTTTGGTGTGCATTATAGAGAAGAATCACCTCACCTTGGAGATTGGAAGATATAGAAGGGCATAATCCCCTATGATTCTTCAAAGCCAGCTGCACTCTTATCAAGATATAAATGTGTGTGCGTGTGTGTGTAAAATATAGACATATATTTTGGTCCCCTCTTCTCTCCCTGCTCTATATCTTCTCTGCAGAAATTACTGCAGCTCCAGGTGAAAGTGAGTAAATTCACCCCCACCTTCCCACACAACCTGAATGTCCTCAGGACTGGTCTGGTCCAAGCAGACAGCATAAATGAAATTGAGGTGCTAAAGCAGCTTTTACTGCTGTCTAATGGGAAAGGTCAGGATTTGGCCTTCAAGCTTCTGCAGTTTCTAGAGCTGTCCACCCTCCCTGATAAATTTCATGCCTTAAGACTATGCAGCATGCCAAGTCAGAGAGATAGGTTTGTTTTAAATGCATGCCCCCTCTCAAGGAGTAGCGGCTACTCGTACAGCTACTATCTGCTTTGGGGGGGTTGTTTTGATGTATTTCTAAAGGTACCTATCACTGTGATATCTATCACTTAAGACTCTTGGGCTCTGGGCAGGGCCGCCCAGAGGGGGGCGGGGCAAGTGGGGCAATTTGCCCCAGGCCCTGGGCCCTGCAGAGGCCCCGTGAGCCTTTGCCCGGCGGGGTCTTCAGTGGCTTTTCGGCGGTGGGGGGGGGGCCTTCAGTGCTGCTGAAGACGCGGAGCGACTGAAGCTTCCCTATTCCCCCCACCCCCCGCCGCCTAAATGCCACGCGAGCCCTGGCCCAGCGGCAGTCCGGGTCTTCGGCGGCATTTCGGCGGCGGGGGACCCTTCAGTTGCTCTGTGTCTTTGGCAGCACGGAAGGGCCCCCTGCCATAGAAATGCTTCTGAAGACCCAGACCGCCGCCGGGTGAGTACAAGCCGCGCAGCTCCCCTGCTTTGCCCCCAGGCTCCTTGTATCCTCTGGGTGGCCCTGGCTCTGGGGAGGCAGACAACCAACTTCTTTCATTGACTGGTCGTTATAACTGTCGTAGCTACTCCTCCACTCCTGCAGTACATTGTCTAGCTGTCTGGCAGGTAGAGGACAAGTCATCTGGCTCAGCATATCTGTGGCTCCATCCACTTACCCCCTGAGACCAAGCAATACCTGAAGGATGCAGCTGGAAAAGGGAAGAACTAACCTTTGGGGGCTACTTTAGGAGAAAAAGAGAAGATGGTAATCTCAGGTTTGTGAATTGTACTCATTCCTAGCAGAATACACTCATTCATTACCCATCTTTTATCCTATTATAGGTGGAGCTGGTAGCACTATTTATTAAGGTTGCCTTATACTTCCTGTTATAAGACCCTGTTTTCAGTTGCTTGTAACTTTGCCACACATTAACCATTGTGGCTGAAGTTTTCCATAATCTGCCTCAGCCTGAATTTATTTGGAAAATTTCATCCAAAAACCACTCAGCCATTACCACAAATAAGGCTAGGGAAAAACATACTATTTTTTGCCCATGGTAAACAATGCTGGTGATCTTTTCATTGAACAGCTCTTCTTCACCCAGGCTTTGGAGCAAAGAGTTGAAATTTGGCAGGAAGATGGCCTTTGTGTCAAGGAAATGCCTTTTACCAATTACCATCCCCATGAATCTGCCCAAATTTGGCCAAGTCTTTGAAAAATAGCAGGTCACACATTTTCAACACCTTCAATTTTAGTAACTAAATTCTCCAACGATTCCATTCTTGCTGAGCATACTACAGCCTCTCACAGCTTCTATCACTGCATATGTATCATCCCCACAGAGTGACTGAGCATGCTCCAGCCCAGGGCTATGGGTGCTCAGGAGCACTTTCCATGTAATGGCTCCTCCAGTTGTTCTGGCCTGGGATGGGGCCAGGCACTAGAACTGAGAGCAGGGAGCCTGTCTTTTTTGTGCCCCTTGCTAGCGCCCATGCAGCATGGAAGAGGAAGCTGTCCTATTCAAATGCAGAGTGGATAAAGGCTGAACTAGAGGGAGGGAAAGGAGTAGAGTGAGACTAGGACTGGAGGGGGAGAAACTGTGACTGTCACTGGCTGGGAAAGGAGACTCAGACTGGGAAGGAGTAGAAGCAGGGACTGGAAGTTGGTGGTTGGTGGTGTGGAGGCTGGCTTCAATGGGCAAGGATACTAGCAATAGAGGCCAACATGGTGAGGGGAGGCTGGGATTGGTTGGGCAAGGGGACTGGGAGTTGGTGAGGGAAATGGTGTGAAGATTGGGAGTGAGTTAGCTGAGGTGGGGAACACTGAGATTGGCTGAGGGACTGGGAAAAGGGGAGAGTCTGGAACTGACTAGAAAAGGAGATTGGGGCTAGGAAGTAGTCTAGGGACTGTGGGGAGAGAACAACAACTCTGACAAGGAGCTGGAGTGCTGAAAGAGAACTAGCACTGTCTGGCCAAAGAGCCTGGTACAAGGAAACAGGAAGAAAGGAGAGTGGAACAAAGAGCCAGCATTGGAGGGAGTCTGAGATTGGATAATGAACTCTGGGAGGATACTAGAACTGGGATCCAGTGGTCAGGGAGGGGAAAGAGAGATGTGATGTGAAGCTGTGAGTGGGGACCTAGGACTGGCTGGGCAAGGACTGACCTGGGAGTGCATCTGGGGAGGGTCAAAGACTGGAAGGGGGAAAAGTGGAACTTTAACAGTGAGCTGGATGGGGAGACTAAGACTGGCTAGGCAAGGAGACAGGGATATGAAGCCTGAGGAGTGGAGACTGGGATTTTGTACCTTTCTATTTATTTCTGTTTTCTCTCTCTCGTGTTCCCCCATATGCTGCTCTGGCTAGGAGACTGCACCCACCTTCTTTGTTCCTGATGTAGACACTAAAAAATCCATTTAGGAAAGAAGCTAGGCTTCATCACCCACTCAGGCACAGTGCTGACTTCAGCACTGACTTAACAGTGCTGGCCTTTGTACTGATAGGATTACATCACAGTGCAGAGCTAAGATATTTAGGCAACAATGTGTAACAGAATAACCCTTTCCTGTCTAGTTTGAGCAGATATTCCCTTTACTTGGAACAGAAATACCACTAGTACTGGTAACGGGTTTCAGAGTGGTAGCCATGGTAACATCTTACTGCTAACAAAAGTTTGATGTTTTAAACTGCACCCACTGTTCTAGCTCTCATTGAGCTACTGCAAGTATGTGTACACGAGCAGGGGAAGCACACACCTAGCTCATAGCTTAGACACAGCCTGGCATTTACATGGTTTAAAACCTAACGCTCTGGAAATATATGAGAGTGCATTAGTGTAAAAAGGTGTGTGAAGGAAGAATACGGCTTTTAATGTTGATATTGAAATCTAACATTTTGTGTTAAGTTTGACAAAATCAGACGTATTATTGTTTTAAAGTACTGACACATGCTTCCAACCTTAACTTCCTTTTCACATAGTTTGTCTGTGAATTTCCTTAGTTTTAAAAAAAATATCCTACATAAACAGTAAACAAGAAACCCAATGGGAGTGCTCCCATGCAATATTTGTAATGCTCTGCAGATATGTAACATCAACTTTAAATTGTTTTCATATTTTTTAATTTGCAAGAGCAAATTAACCAGTAAACCAGAGCAGCGCAAAGCCGCCAGAGTACCCTGGCCAGTTAATTGGGGTTTATGGCTGACTTGCATTGTCAGAGTAGCAGAAAGCAGCTGAAGTGTACTGGTGAATCTGGCACTTAATTTGCAATTACCTTATTGGTTTAAGGAGCTGTGGTGCCATGGTCACTTTTCAAATAGTGATACCCAAGCCAGCATGTAGTCTTGTAAACTTTAAAGAATAATGACAACTGAGCCAACCAATCTACCAATGAGCACTCTTGAAACATCTGACCAGTCTCCCTCATATCAGCAGCATTACAACCAATAGAATTGTTACAAGCAAAGTATCTATAGACGAAGGCTGCTGATTACTTGAGTTAGCTCTGACGTCATAATGACATCACTTTGGAGTTACCTGAACCTGTCTGTAGTTTATAATCATAACAATCAGATACATCAGTCATGAATAATTTATCTTAAATATAACCTCATTTCCTGTGCAGAAGATTTAAAGTTTTAAATCTATGTAATTTTCTTATTAAGTTCATTCATGGCAAAGAAAAGCGTGACAAAGGCATGTAACTCCTCTTTCAGCACTGGATGAGTACCTGTATGATGTGCAAGAGAGGAGTATCTTATAGTCTCCCAAAGTTTCTGTCACCTGGGATCGTTTCATGGTGCTGCTCAAGGTGCCTGACTCTTCCTCCTAGTGTGCTAAAGTATAAAGCTACTTGGCAGTGTCCCCAGTGTTTAGGAGTTTACCACACTCAGGCAGCAGCTACCACACTTGAGCTTGCAAATAATTCAAACTCACACAAGCAAACAAATTAAAAACAATAATTAGGAACTGTATGTAAGGATTTGATTAAAGAGGAATATACAATCAGTAAAAACATTAGAGGATTAAAATGACAATAGATATCAATAATGCTTTTTCATTACTAATAGCTATGCTGGCAAGCACATTAGGTCACATGACCCACACTCCCCAATGTTTCTAAATAAAAATATCTGTCCCTTCAATTCTGTCTGTCCCCCACATCTCGGGTACCCAGGTGGTACATGTGGAGACATGTTACAGGCCTGAAAGGAGATGCTGTTAGAAACACATTTTATTATACTGGGAATTGGCAGTGCAGGCAGATGAAAGCCCGTTTGCAGATGCAATGTGCCTCAATGGTTCAAAATTAAACCCTAACTACCAATCTAACTGTAATACAGGGTTCTCAGTCAGGTTCCTTTCCTTGCTGAGCAGTCAGGAGATTGGTGCAAGCATGCAGGTCCTCCATGGGGATCACTGGAGAGGGACTAACCATCCAATCCCACCTGGAACAGTGCTAAGTCTTTAATGCTTGGAACTCGCAGATTTATTTGTAAGCAGGTTGGGTCTCTGGAACCAAAATCCCAGACCCGGTGTAGGCTGGCTGCAAGGCATGCAGGGGAGATGGTCTGTCTCCTTCTGTTGCTGGCAGGCTAGGGGCAGAAGAAGTGGCTTGTTCCCTCCTGACAGGCCAGTTGCTGGGCCTGGAAGTGCTATGTTGGCCGGCTGTAGGGAAACCTTCTTTCTCCTCCACTCCCTGACTGGTATCTGCCATGTGGAGGAAAGCAGGGCTATTCATAGCCTCACTTCTCCTTTCCAGAGGCTGCTTGCAGGCTGCCCAACTGTCTTCTGCCCATTGGGTGAGGGAGGAGAGTTGCCAGGGTGACTTGTGGGGGTGGGGGAGGAGGAGTCCTGTCCCCCTTCCCTTCCCTTCCCTTCTGCTGCCGAGGGAGTCAACAGTACAGGATTCTGTCATGGAACCACAGGGGCCCAAAAGATGTCTCTCTTCTCTTGGGGCACAGCTTCGTTGCTAAGAAGGGCAGTGTTAAAGACCCCATTTTTAAAGAAGTTTAGCTCAAAAAGTTTCCTTGAAAACTTGTGTGGCTCTAACATCCCTGTATAACTTGAGAATCTGGGGTTGCCTTTGTTTAGTTAGGGATTAGGCTTGGGGTGGAGCTGGTAGTCCAGCCATTCTCCACTGCTTCATATCTCGTTCACCTTAGGTTTTCCATCTGGAAATCAGAGCGGGATGTAAGGCAGAATTCTTTCCTGCTCGGTAAGCTTCATGGCTGCAAGAGCAGACAAAGCCATGGAAGCCTAGGCACAGGGTGAGGATTCTGGCGATGGTAGCCTGGCTCCTGTAGATGGATTTCCCTTCCTCATGAATCTTAGGATATTTGCAGTATCCTGAGACTGCAACCTTTACCTATGCTGTAGGTAGGGGACTTCTAGTGTTTCCCCTTTGAACTTGTCAAATTCAGTCTCACAAATATTCCTGGTCCCCTGTAGCTCTTCTGAAGGGACCTCAATGTGTCAGGGTGATGTGGCTCATACCTTTTTGCTCAACCGGCAGAGAGATAAAAAAACGAACTTTGCATTTTATCTCCCTTTAGTTCTCCCCTCCCTTCCTTAGGTCACTCCCATGAAATCGCCCCAGAACACTTTATCCTTGAGCAGAAAATCAGCCCTAATAACTATGTAAAGTAGAGACGTTATTTCAGTGCACTTCATTTCTTCTGAGTAGAGAGAGAAAAAAAACCCTCTGCAAAGCAGCTCTTTGAAATATACATTTTGTTGAAGGTGAAATGTCCGAGGTGGTTTTAGATGGAGGTAGCGAGCACTGTGGAGCCAAGATTAGATCTGATCAGTTTTTTTCTTTACAATGGAAGCAGTTTTTCTAGTCTTGCAGGGCCCATTTGAGACAAAAACCATCCAGAGTCTTCTAAGATGCATAGACCAGGGAAGCTAGATGATCCTGCCTATTCAGCAGAAAAGATGCCTTTCTGCAGATGGCAAAACACAAAACCCCCAGCTCTGCAGCAGTAGATTATGGAGTTGCCTGGAGGGATAAAATGTCATGTAAATGAACTTGCTGCCTCCTGGATTCTGCTAGTAAATCTACTTTTCATATCTTTTCCCCACTCAAGCCATATCTACATTACAAATTTTGGCTGCCACAAGTTACATTGGCATAAAGCTGCTGCAGTTAGTATATCACTATGAATACTTGGCTCCTTGCATCAGTGCTGCATGTACTAATCAAAAGTGCTTGTGTCGATGTACAGGGTAGTGCACCATGGGCAGGCATCCCAGTGTGCAACTCTCCACTGCCCAGCACACTGTCTTTTTGGGGGAGGAGTGGAGTTGGTAATGCATAGTTGGGCAGAAACAAGTCACACAGGAGTGACTGGGAGCAAGGGGTCAAATTCCAGCCTGCAACTTACTCCATCCCCTAATATCACCATATCCCATCATTTTAGCACCTTTTTAAAAAATCCCATAAAATCACACAGCCCTCCTCACTGTCCACCATCTCTGACAGAAGTGTGGAACCTGCACAGCTCTGCATTGTTGTGATGGGCGTTGCAAGCACAGTTTCTCCAGTTTTTGCAGAGCTCCAAAAAGAACCACATCATCATGGAGGACAGATTGGTGTGGGACAAGGTGAAAAACCAATTCAGGGTTGTTGGTAGTGTTTATGGAGCAGTTGCAGATGGCGGAGCCCTCTTCTGGGCCCAAGAAATGAGCATTGATTGGATTTGCACCAGTGGGGTTCCCAAAGTGCAGTGGGGCGATAGATGGCACCGACAGATATCCCTGTTTTGGCACCAGCCCATCTTGCTCCAGAGAATATCAATAGAAAGGATTACTTTAATATGGTTATGCAAGTCTTGGTGGATCACCAGGGATGCTTCACCAAATCAGTGTTGGCTGGTCAGGGAAGGTTTATGAGGCTATGTCTACACTACCATTTATGTTGGCATAACTTATATTGCTCAGGGGTGTGAATAAACCACCCCACTAAGTGACATACGTTACACTGACATAAGCACCAGTGTGGACAGCGCTATGTCAGCGGAAGATCTTCTCCCGCCAACATAGTTACCGCCACTCATTGTGATGGATTAATTATGTTAGTGGGCGAGTAGGATTGCACAGGTGTTGCCTATGGGCAGAATTTGACCCCATTATTTTAATATCTGAGTTTGTTTCGCCATAAAACACTTTTCTGAAGATAGACGGATGGTATCTGCAAAGTAGTCTACCTGTTCTAAAACTAGTCCATTTCTGAGAATAGTTGATTTAACACATTCATTGTCTGTACTGCATTCAATAGATGTGTCTCCCATGAAAAGCCATCCTGCCTTTTTGAAATAACTATAGCTTTCAGCCCCAAAATGAAGAACTGAAGCTGCAAACTTCAATGTGGTTTTGAGAGTCCCCTTCAGATGCAAAATATAAATTGGTCTAAAGTAATTTATCTTTTGGGGGTGGGTGGGTTTTTTTGTATGCAGGGTTGTTGTGGCTGTGTTGGTCCTAGGATATTAGAGAGAAAGGTAGGTGAGGTAATATCTTTTATTGGACCAACTGCTGTTGGTGAGAGAGACCAGCTTTCGAGCTTACACAGCACTCTTCTTCTGGTCTGGGAAATGTACTCTGTGTCACAACTAAACACAAGGTGGAACAGATTTTTTAGTATAAGTAATTAACACAGGGGACCATTCAAGATGAAGTGGCCAGTTAACACCTCTCCAATTGCAGTGGTGGAAAAGGGAGAAAAGCGGGAGTGGGGGGATGGTTAGTGGGTGAAGATTGGTGTAATAAGCCATAAACCAGTTGTCTTTATGCAATTCATGATGTTTTTTATGATGCAATTCATATGTCACAATTTTAGTGTCTAGCAAAGTTATGCTTCATCTTTATGCAATTCATGATGTCACAATTTTAGTGTCTAGCAAAGTTATGAATTTAAGCTCCTAGACTCATCTTTTGAAGATGTTGTGCAGGTTTCCTTTGAGGATGAGGACTGACAGGTCAGAAATAGAGTGATCGTTTTGTGAAACGTGTTCACCTACTGGTGGTGATATAGTGTTTTGTCTTATCATTTTTTTTGTGCGTTAATTTGAGAAATTAGCAATTGTCTCATTTCACCTACATAGGTGTAGCTGGGGGGGAAACAGGGAGGCAGTGGTAGTGGAGGGATGGTGATCGAGGCAGTTTCTTGTATGTAGTTGTCTGTAGGATTCCATTACTGAAGCTGATCACTGTGTCCCAGAAATTGATCCTAGTGTGAGAGTGTTCTAGAGAGAGTTTAATGGATAGGTGGTGAGTTTGCTTGACAAGGGCATCTGTCCACATGATGGAAATATCATCAATGTATCTCTGCTATATCATTGATTGCATGATGCATTTATCCAGACATTCTTCCTCATGGTGGCTTATGAAGACATTGGCTATACTAATTCCCACAGCTGTTGCTATGGTTTGAACAAAACGTTTGTTGTGGAATGTTAGTTAAATTGTTATGGGTGAGGATGAAATGGATGAGTTTGGAGATGTGTTTGGGGTGGATGGCTGAGTGTTATCCATTTTCTTGTAGATATTTGAGGCAGGCAGCAATGCCATCATTGTGAGAGATGTTGCCATTATGGGTGTCACTTCCTTGTATACGAACACCTTTCACAATGACAGCATCACCGCCTGCCTCGAATATCCAGGGCCGCCCGGGGGAGAGGGGGCAAGTGGGGCAATTTGCCCCGGGCCCCACAGGGGCCCCACAAGCCCTGACCCGGCGGCGATCCAGGTCTTTGGTGGCAGGGGGCCCTTCAGTGCTGCCGAAGATGCAGAGTGACTGAAGGGACCCCCGGCGCCAAAATGCCCCGCGAGCCCTGGCCCGGTGGCGGTCTGGGTCTTCGGCAGCATTTCGGCAGTGGGGGGCCCTTCAGTCTTTGGCAGCACGGAAGGTCCCCCCACCGCCGAAATGCTGCCGAAGACCCAGAGCGACTGAAGGGACCCCTGCCGCCAAAATGCCGCCGAAGACCCAGACCGCTGCCGGGTGAGTACAAGCGCCGCAGCTCCCCCGCTTTGCCCCAGGCCCCCTGAATCCTCTATCTATAAGACAATGCACAACATGCAGATATCCACCCCACCAACAATAAACACTTTGTTCAAACCATTGGAATAGCCATGGGGACTCAGCTGGCTTCCCAATATGCCAATCTCGTGGTCAAGTAAGAGATATTAGCTCACAGATCTTTTATTTATGAATGTCATCTCCATCAAACTGACATTTTATGAATGTCCATCTGAAATAATTCTTTGTTAGCTAAACAATACCATTTTCACACCTGGGATTATGGGTATTATTGACAAGATCTATTTTCTCCCACGATTTGCCATTCATTAGGAGAAAAGTGAAACATTATTTTGACACTCTGAGTTGCAACTATCTGTGCCCCTGCATCACAACATTTTTAATGTTCTATTTTAGCTGTTACAGTTGGCCTCAAAAGAGATTAAAATCTGGCAAAAAGAGTAAAAATATTTAACTATGAACAGAACATATTATTTGCATGTTAATAGCACATTGTTTGCTCCCTAGGTCTTTAACAGCTGCATATAATGACATGATCTTTTGTACACACTAATTTTCATAACATAGGTAACATGATTATTAAGTAGCAAAACAAATGCTACAATTTGAGGATTGCTGAGTAATTTTAATATTTTTCTTGTTTTTGCAAAGACCACACATTGCCACTGCATGGACCTGCAGTATAAGGCAGATACTATATTAATGCATCCAATATAATGATGCATTTTATGGGATTTGCAAAAACATTGATTTGATTTCTTTTAATCTGAATCTATTCTCACAATGCTGAGTTAAGAGTTCCATTTTAGTCATTTTGTACAGAAATATCTGGTATGTAATACCAACAGCACTACCCTTCAGGCAAGAGTGAGGAATTGGCTTTCAGATGACCTATTTCAGAGAGAGACAATAAGATTACTAAATTGAGGTGCAGCTGATATCAGTGCCCAAAGCCACTCCTAAGCTTCTTTGCAGTCTATGTGATGAAAGGTCACCTTGCTTCGTTTTTGTTTTGTTTTGTTTTTGTAAATGATGGAAAAAACAGAGGCAAAATTCAATACTGTAATAGGCCTCATAGAAGTGTCTGTCAATGAGACATTTTGATGCCAGTCTGTTATTAAAGAGGTCATATATTCTATCTAATTTTCCATTCAATGCTAATGAATATTGGACACATTTTCCGGACATGTGATTTTTCTATAGACTAATGCTAAATATGAGACTCAATAATACAATAAAAACATCCATGTGGATGCTGAACTTAAAAACTTTACAGAAATAAAAGTGATTGGAGTATTTCTAAATATAGAGACTATATTGGTGTAGTTGAGCTGGCATAGCTATTTTCTGTCAGTGTAGTTAAGTAGATGGAAGGCCCTCTTCTGTAGCTGTGTCTACACTGGGGGTGATGTTGGCATAACTACGTTGGTCAGGGGTATATTTTTTTCACACCCTTGACCAATGTAGCTCAGCCAATAGAACTTTTCAGTGGAAACCAGGCTTCAATCTACTGGGTGAGCAGTTTGAGAAAGAAAAATAACTTCTATGCTCAGCTCTGAAGTGGGCTGTAGTCCACGAAAGCTTATGCTCTAATAAATTTGTTAGTCTCTAAGGTGCCACAAGTACTCCTGTTCTTTTATCAGAGTACTGTTATCCTAGGAAAGTTGGCAAGTGCATTCAGCATTATCCCAATTACCAGGTAATGTCTAAGCATTCTACTCAATAAGAAATTATTTATTAAAGTGAGTCTTTTCAAACTTATTTAAACTACACTCTGTATTTAAGAGATTATACTCTACCGCATTGTTTGAAATTACAGAAACTGTCATATGAATGTGAGGGGTTCATTTGGTCCTTTTGGTACAAATGAGAGTTCTTTGCAACTGAGAATTGCTGAAGTTAATGTAAAGGAGACTCATTTATTAGAAGATTTCTTCATCACCACCATCAATTTCTATTTCAAGGGATTGTTGAGAACTGATTGGTATTCACTTCTGTCAGCTGAAAGGTGCATTTAATAGAATTTTCCAAGGCTCTGAGATAGGAAGAAGAATGGGTTGCTTTATTTCTATGGAACAACAGAGACTTTAGAAATCTAATAATATAATTCCTAACATTTCAGTAACTGTACCCCTCCCCCCCCCACACACACACACACCAGACCTGCAGTAGGTACAGTTGGACTACAGTTTCCTGTTACACAATGAGCACCAGTTAGTGCTCGAAATGCAGCAAAATCTGGTAAGTAATTTCTGAAACAAGAACTAGACTCCATTAGACTTGTTTTGTTAGTGCCTTAGTTAGTCAGAGAGGGTTCTCAAAATCCAATTCTGAAGAAAATACTGGCTGCCGGCCTTCTCAGGAAAGGCAAATAATGGCAGGCCAAGGTACCTGCCCCACATAAAACAAAGGCGCAGATGTCACTTCCTGCCTTTCTCTTAGACTTAGACTCCGGAGGGCACACATGCGGCCTGGTGAATAATTTTTGTTTTTACTGCTTCCTTGTGCCAAGGCTGCGTTATCATGAGCTTGCCCCTGAACCCAAGCCCTTCCTGAACAGGCTGACAGAAAAGTTAGTGATGGTGAAGCTGAAATGGGGGATGGAGTACAATGGTGTCTGTTGACAGCTACATGATCTGTCTGCACTGAATGTCTTTTTAGGGCTTAACCCAGGTCGACCCTGCATATCTCTGCTTTTTGTTTCTTAGCTCTAGCCCTTGTAAGAGTCCAAACAAAGAGATGAAAAATCTTTGTTAGCAATTTTTATTTCCCTCTTCCTGCATTCAAACTGATGGGACAAGGCCTTCTGCATGTTTTCCCCATGGGTGGATGGTGCAATTAACAAAGCTGTTGTCCTATGATGGTCCACTTAATGTTGATAGTCCTCAACATTAGGCAAGGGGAGCCATCCGTCCTGTCTGACTTCCTGAGTTCAGAGCAGGCATTTTTACAATTATAAAACAAACTCATATTTTACCTTGTTGCATGTAATACAGACTTTACAAGTGAGGTTAATGCATGCAGCAATTGACAAGCAGTTTATAGAGTCTAAGCATTAAACACGTCTTTACAAATCTAACACCTGTTTTGAACAATATCAGCATATAGGTGAGCTGGTCTGGTTTCCAGCTACGAATTTGTCAGCTCAGCTGATGCCTACCAATTTGGCAAGACCTGGCACCTGATTTACCAGAGTCAAAAGTACATAACCCTAACTGCTTGACAATATTGTGCACCTGCAAATGAAGCTAAAATGAAAGCAAGCCCTTCCCCTGTGCAAAGAGGGGTAATTTCTAAAACAGATTTAAACGATGCTAAAGTCAAAGGCAAAACAGGTTTCCCCGCCTCTTCTTTTTCTGTCATGACTAGAAGTAAGTCAACACAGCAGATTTTAATCATTAAGAACCAAAGCCAGATCTGTCTGTTGAACAAAATATTGCCAGCCATAATAGTATCTCTCTCTTTTTAATCCCATAAACCCAATTCAGGAATACACTGAACAGGTTCTTAAATCCATTCCCTATTCAGGAAAGCACTTAAAGCCCCTTCAAATGCCACAAAAGTAACTTCAGTTAGATTTCAGCGCGTGCTTAAAGTTAAACAAATGCTTAAGTACTTTCCTGACTATGAATGCGGTCTTGAATCAGACCTTAATTTTGAACAGCTAGTAACATGACACATTTTTCCTAAGGTTGCCAATGATTAAGGCATGACAGGGAGATGGGCTGTGGATTGGGAAGGTTATTTTTGAGTTATGTTCTGTGTGTTATGATGAGTTTGTTCTTTGATCATTCATAGATGAGTCAGCATATCATAATCACTGAGAGTCTAGATGTAAGATGGGTATATACCCAGCCCCATGATAGTCACGACTCTGAAGCTAAAGTCCTTTATTGGAGCAATGAGAAAAAACGTTCAACTTAGGAATCAGATTTGGGCTCGAAGGCAGTCAAACAAGCCGCTCAGCCAAGGCTCTGGGGAAGGAAAATAAATGCTGGCCTGAAAAATTATGAAATATAAATAACTAAAACACTTCATGTTGGATAAACATCACACATGAGCATATGCTGAATGGCATGTGAAAAATACAGCCTATAAAAGCAAAAGGATACATTTCCCTAAGGCAAAGCCATTTATGACCATTTGAGATCTATCTCGTCTTTCACAAGACTCTGAAATACCTGTAAATGCTATCTTTGCTGACAAAAGCTCATTGCATCTGTGCTGCCAGGACAGAGGGACATGGTTGTCCAGCCTATTTGTTTAGTCAGCAGCTTTTAGTTTTATTTTTCAGTAAATATCAACCTACATTACCAATGTAAAAACTAAACGCTCACTAGGGAGGATAGTAATGCAAATTTTATAACTGAACTCAGATGTCAGCTAAAGACTGACTTGTTTACAGTTCTTCATGGTTCTGCAGAGCAGTCATTTCACTGGAAAGGAGCTTTCCACAGCAATCTGCAGACTTTGCAAACACACCCTGCAAGATTTTTTTGGAGGGAAAATAATGTTTTAGCTGCTGTGATCATAATGGGAATCCCTGCAAGGGTTACCTAACCTGCAATCATATTTGTCCGGTTAATATTTCAGAGTCAGAAGTTTCTGCTCAGTGAAAACAATAGTATTTTGACAAACTGTAATGAGTGCCGTGACTGAGCCATTGCAGAGACGGAAACCCACTGAAGTCACAGCAGCTGTGGCTGAGTAAGGATTGAAGGACTAGAGGAGAAAATACACAGAGTGAGGCCTTTCTCAACTTGAAAATATTGTATTTTACCAAAACCAGAAGAATACTTTTAAATACTGTAAAATTGAAAGGGGTCCGGTTACAGAAAATATGAATTTACATGACAGTTGATAATAACTGTTTTGGAATTTCTAAAGCATAGAATATTTACTCTGTAGTATAAATCAAACAATTCTGATTCTCGTGCATAGTAAATATATAATAATAGCCATTTTAATTAATAGTTTCTTAGGGCTGGATCTTGGTCCCTGCTAAGGCTACTTTATTCCACTCCAGTGGCACAGAGTAGCCTTAGTACTTATTCTAATTCTAGCCCTGGCAAAACACTCTGAATAATAAGCAGAGAAACCTGAATAAGGATGGCCAGATTTGGCCAATTCATTCTCTACCAAAACAACATTTCTTGTTTCGCTGTCTGCACAGAGAACAGTAAATCCTCCCAGGGTTAGTCTCACCAGCTTCTCTTTACTTGACTTCCAATTCTTCTCTTTTGCCTGTTTAATTAAACAAATAAAAATTCTACTCCCATGTCAATCTTCCAGTTTTCCTATGCACAATTATCAACCTAGCAACTTGTCTGCAGTACAGAACTTAGTGCCTGCTCTTTCTCCCATTGATAGCATAAAGAATTTTGTCATTGACTTCTGTCAGATCAAGAGGCACTCCCTAACCCTAGCACACCTACAGGTAGTCTATAGATGTATCTCACAACCTACTTGTAATACATAGACATGTAGAAGCTGTATATGAAAAAGACCTGTTTACTCATTTAGCCCAGCACCCTGCCACTGCAGGATTGTGTCCTATGGCCAAAGACCTGGGTCCTAAGTGGCCCATTAGACCTAAATTATGCAGTAGGGACCCTGGAACTATGTAGTATTATCCTTCCTCAGCTCTCCCACTTTCTTTCCTACCTCCAGTTCTATCCACTACAATCAGCACACTATCCCTTGAGTTAATTCATTTGCTCTTAAATTCAGTTTATTTTACTCTGCCCCTAAATGATCAGTGTGCCACAAATAGTTGTACAACACTACATAAGTGCAGTATAGAAGCTATCAAAGGAAAGCTGTAGGTTTTGACAGCTGGGATAGCAGATATTTAGGGCTTTTGACATCCAGGAGGCATGGGATTGTAATGAAAGCTGCAATTCTGGAGCACAATTATCTGTCAATTTCCAAAAAATGGTAAAGTAAGTGGCCAGGTATGTAGCCACATAACTGCATTTTAGACATTGAGTGCAGGTGCCAGTGATCCTTGAGGCACTGAAGTGTCCAAGGATTCATTAGTATAAACAATGCAATACAAAAAATAACCTCTACTATGTTATATGACAAGGGCTATAAACCTTTAATGCTCTCTACCTGGATTAGCTCTGCTATTAGTCTGTCAAGTTAGTGATAGAGATGGGCAATACAATTTAGGCAAAATAATAACCTAACCACTCTTTCCAGGTACAAGCTTGGTACTTCTTTATCCCAGTGCAAGTTCTTGGTATGCAACCTGGTGACCTTATAACCTCCTCTCTTAAAAAATCATGTAGGTATGGGAAAGGTTCCCATGCCTCCTGGATGCCAAAAGGTTTCTGGTTTCCTCCACCCATTTTGGAAGGTCTTCCCTGGTCCAGGATTGGGACCAACGGGTGCCAGGTTTGTATAATTTTTGGTGGTACCCAGAACGGGTCCAAGCAGAGCCGTCCCATCCATCGGACAGACCAGCGCAACCGCCCTGGACCCTGCACTTTTGGGGCCCTGCGCTTCAGGGGGATGTGGAGTTCAGGGCAGCATGGAGGTTAGCGGGGGGCCTGGCACTGGCAGCAGGAAGCGACCCAGCCCCAGCCCACCCCTCCCCGCCGACTCCTGGCATTGCTTGGGGGAGGGGGCAGAACCTGGAAAGAAACAGGTCAGGGGTTGGGGCTTGGGGAAAGGGGTGGAATGGGGGCAGGGAGGAGGTGGAGCACGGGTGGGAAGAGGCAGAGTGGGGCGGAGCAGGGGCGGGAAGAGGCAGAGCAGAGCAAGGCGGGCTGTGTCACTCGCTGCTGCCAGCATCAGGTCCCCCGCTAACCTCCCCAGGCCGCCCTGGACTCCACGTCCCCCTGCAGTGTGGGGCCCCCCCAAAGTGTGGGGTCTGGGGTGATTGCCCCAGTCCGTACTATAGACAAGATGGCTCTGAAAATATAAGCCCAAACATTGGTGGAGCCGGGACCATGTTTCTGAATATTGGTGGAGCACAGGCACCACGGGCCCATATAACTCACCACGTATGTCAGGATCCATAACCCTTCTATCATGGCTTCATTCACTCTCTCTGCACCATTGGGGTTTTCCAGTATTTATACCACGAGAGTGCACCACATTTCTCAACCCCCAGGGCTAACTGTGCCAGCTTCCAACTAGCCTGACCTGCTCTGAGAGCCCACCTTCATATTCCAAAAGCCAGGCATTCAGAATTCATTGGGAAAGCTTCAAAACTAAGAAACTGATGGCTGGAGAGAAAAGTTATATTTCTTGGACACTCACCAGTAAATCATCAGTGAAAGCTGCCCTCCACCAACAGAACCTATTGTGCTGTGTTTTGGAGGGTTGTTTTCTGCTATGCACATAAAGTGGGTTCAGTATTTGTGACCATAAGGGATCATCTATGACAGCATATGAGTTACTGGCTCTGCATTGCTGTGGCATGCCACACAGAAGACAAAATAATTTTTTCAACTTTGGGATCTTAAATCTTACTCTGTCATTTGGTAGGGATTTATTTGCCAAGAAATTCTAATTCAAGTTGTGTTGCTAGCAAAACTAAAAAGAGAGGCCTTTTCTAAGTTGCCCCAGCTGAATAGTAAGATATAATTTAATATGCAGAAACATCTGTTTCATAAAACTACAAGGAGGGTTGTATGTGTGCTTTTATTGATGCCTTAGTAGTGATGTGATCAATGGTATTTTGTTAAGTGCAAAGTGGTAGAGAAGAATAATTAACATTATGTGTTCAACTTCTCTCTCTCTCCTCCTCCCCCCTTCCTGCTTTAAATCTAATTTAATAGTCTGGCTACTGAAGGAAAAAGAGAGATCCCTTTTCTGGTGCCCTGGATATGCAGGTTTTTTTTCTTTTTATTTGTTTCCTGAATGTGAATTCGAACGTGCAGAAACAGTGTTTTGGCAGAACCATTTTCAATACTTGGTTTAAACTACAAACACCAGAAGGGGAATGTAATAACAACCTGGCTCACAGGACTGCAGTTAAGAGGCAATGGAACTTTATGTCCTGGTCTCAGTTACTTGATCTGGGTCAGGATTATTAAGGCCAATGGCCCTGTAATATGACAGAGGTCAGTATCCGCTAGCACCGCTGGTTACTGTTACAGGGAATAATGCACGGCGGTGTGGAGTATGGTAAATAAAATACCTAACAAAATTGTATATTCATTTGTTCCTACTTAATCATTTTGTAAAATGGCTGGCATTGGGCAATTTTTGGCTGTCTTTCATCTACTAGGATTGTCTCTGTAAGTCACCCAAACCCTCTCTTGCTGCTTGTTGCTATTCTGCAGTAGGCTGCTGCCATTTCTGTCTTCATCTCCCCTTTCTCAAGTAACTAAGGGCTTGTCTATGCTTAAAACATTACAGCTGTGCCACTGGTGTTGCGCTGCTATAGCATTTCTGTGTAGACGCTACCTATGCCGATGGAAGGAGTTCTCCCATCAGTGTAGGTAATCCACCTCCCCAAGAGGCAGTAACTAGACTGATGGAAGAATTCTTCCATCGACCTAACATTGTCTACATGAGGACTCAGGAGGATTTTTCACACCCCTGACTGATGTAGTTAAGCCAATCTTATTTTCTAGCGTAGACCAAGCCTCAGTAAGAAAAATCCAGGAAGTGGTTAACAATAAAGGAGACCAGTGCTGCAACCCTAATGCAGGCAAAACTCTGGGCAAGTCTTCACTACCCGCCAGACTGGTGGGTAGTGATCAATCTATCTGGGGTCGATTTATCGCATCTAGTGTAGACGCGATAAAATTGATCCCCGATCGTGCTCTCCATCGACTCTGGAACTCCAGCTCACGAGAGGCGGAAGATGAGTCGACAGGATCAGCAGCGGTCAACTCACCGCCATCCTCACGGCCAGGTAAGTCGACCTAAGATACGCTGACTATTTGCATAGCTGAAGTTGCGTATCTTCCGTCAACCCCCCCACATAGTGTAGACCTGGGCTCTGATTGTCTGCAATGGGAGCATGTCTTTGCAAAGACTGAAGTATTGAGTTCAGTGAAAAGACTGTGAAAAGACACAGTTAACATAAATGATCTGGAAAAAGGGGTAAAGAGTGAGGTGGCAAAATTTGCCGATGATACAAAACTACTCAAGATAGTTAAGTCCCTGGCAGACTGCAAAGAGCTACAAAAGGATCTCCTAAAACTGGGTGACTGGGCAACAAAATGGCAGATGAAATTCACTGTTGATAAATGCAAAGTAACGCACATTGGAAAACATAATCCCAACTATACATATAAAATGATGGGGTCTAAATTAGCTGTTACCACTCAAGAAAGAGATCTTGGAGTCATTGTGGATAGTTCTCTGAAAACATCCACTCAATGTGCAGCAGCAGTCAAAAAAGTGAACAGAATGTTGGGAATCATTAAGAAAGGGATAGATAAGACAGAAAATATCATATTGCCTCTATATAAATCCCTTGTGTGCCCACATCTTGAATACTGCGTGCAGATGTGGTCGCCCCATCTCAAAAAAAGATATGTTGGAATTGGAAAAGGTTCAGAAAAGGGCAACAAAAATGATTGGGACTGCCATATGAGAAGAGACTAATAAGACTGGGACTTTTCAGCTTGGAAAAGAGACGACTAGAGTGGGGATATGATAGAGGTCTATAAAATTATGACTGGTATTGCGGAAGTAAATAAGGAAGTGTTATTTACTGTTCTCATAACACAAGAACTAAGGGTCACCAAATGAAATGAATAGGCAGCAGGTTTAAAAAAAAGAAAAGGAAGTATTTTTTTCACACAATGCACAGTTAACTTGTGGAATTTTTTGCCAGAGGATGTTGTGAAGGTGAAGACTATAATGGGGTTCAAAAAAGAACTAGATAAATTCATTGAGGATAGGTCCATCAATGGCTATTAACCAGTAGGGGCAGGGATGGTGTCCCTAGCCACTCTTTGCCAGAAGCTGGGAATGGGCGACAAGGAATGTATCACTTGATGATTACTTGTTCTGTTCATACCCTCTGGGGCACCTGGCATTGGCCATTGTCGGTAGCCAGGATACTGCGCTAGATGGACTTTAAGTCTGACCCAGTATGGCCATTCTTATGTTCTGCAGTAGAGAGTTGAAGGACTATTAGTCATTTGTAACACACTGGAAGGTCACATTCATGACAATGCACAAAAAGTTCAAATTTTTAACAGGAGGCTTCAGAACATGGTGGGCAGAGTTTAAAACAAAAGTGGCTTTCTGGGGTTGGCTGAAAGGGCCTAGTGTAGCAGCCAGGAGGCTGGGTCATTTAGAAAGTTGAGTGAATTTCAAGAATAACTCTGCACTGCTGGCTCAGAGACTTGGTTACATGTGTGGAAGATCTTGTTCCTAAAGCTGCTATGGTTACCCTAAGTTCCTCCTGCACTTATCTTTTCTAGATCTTAGTCTAGAGAAACAGGCTGGACAAGTTTGATTCAAATGGGTCAGTTATGTAACTGGTGTCTGGGAACCCCCCCCCTCCACCCGCCCACCCCCTATGTTAAGGACTCTATGTAAGAAAAAAGAAAGAATTTTCTTATGCCAGTAGCAAAGTGCTGTTGTTTCTCCTTCTTTCCCCAATATGCACAGGCTCATGCCGACAACTCAGAGGCAAAAACAGGATGAAGAATTTTTTTGGAAGGACAGGCTAATGATTTGCTTATTTTACCCAATAGAAGAGTTTAAGTAATGGCACAACTTTAATCCTTCAGCACTGTAAATAATTTCCCCAAGAACGTCAAGTGAGATAAATTGTATAGGGAATCAGATACAGTATGGACAGAAATATGGATACCAGAAGGAGAGAGATTTTCTAACTTGTTTACACTTTAAACTTGAGCCATACCATTAAGTGGGAGATTTATTGTGTAGTTTTCCTACTGATATTATAAATAGAGTTGGTCAAAACTTTTCATTAAAAAATTCCTAATAAAAAGTAACTTTTTGACAAAATGGAAATTTTTGCCAAAAAAAAAGGGAACGTTTTTTGGTATTAGGGTTTTCAATGAAAACAACAAGTTTAGAAGAAAAATTTTCATTTTCTTTGAAATTTTTCACAGAAAAAATATAATTTCTATGCAGCTCTACTTCTGAAAGATATGGGGCACTCCTCTCTCGCTGAAGTTTGTGATTATTATAAGATCATTTTTGTAGAGCACAAAAGAGGTTTTGCATCAAGAAAGACAATGTTCTATGAATAATTAAATCTCTGGTTGATTGAAGGTAAATGTGAGCCACTGTGTCATAGAATCATAGAATATCAGGGTTAGAAGGGACCTCAGGAGGTCATCTAGTCCAACCCCCTGCTCAAAGCAGGACCAATTCCCAACTAAATCATCCCAGCCAGGGCTTTGTCAAGCCTGACCTTAAAAACCTCTATGGAAGGAGATTCCACCACCTCCCTAGGTAACCCATTCCAGTGCTTGCACCAGTGTCAGTGCAATGGTGCCCCACTTTAGCCAGACAGAGCGTTGCACCTGAGTGTGACGAACTGGGCCTGTTCTCACTGTGGTCTGTGAATGCTGACAGGGGAGTGTGGCTGGAATAGTCTGCATTGGAGGATGGGAGACAGCCCGAGGGCACATACCTAAGTGTGTAACACGAGAACCCAGGAAGGGGTTGAAGGCCAGGTGACTCCTTAGCCCGGGAAACTGAACAAAGGCTGTGGGAGGGGTCGCTGAAGGCAGAGTGTGGGAAGCAGGCTGGAGAGATGGCTGGGAGGCAGAGATGGCTCTGACCTCCCAAGGAGGGCTGGGCTGGGATGCCTTGGGACCCCAAGATGGACCTAACTGAGGGGGTCCCTGTTGTCTGTGCCTGCAAGACCTGTCTTGGACTGTATTCCTGTCATCCAAATAAACCTTCTGCTTTACTGGCTGGCTGAGAGTCGCAGTGAATCGCAGGAAGCCGGGGGTGCAGGGCCCTGACTCCCCCACACTCCGCAACACTGAGTCCACTCAGTCTGGTGGGCCTATCCATCAATTCCTGGTGCCAAGGGATTTCAGATCCCCCTCTGTTCTTAAGTTCCTCAGTGGGTTGGTAGGCCAGGCCCACCCACTCCACTGGGTTCCAGTTCATTTCAATAACATTATTGTTCCTCGTATTTTCAAAGTTCTTAGGAAGGCCCCAAATTTAGCTTATTATGGCCCTAATATTCAGAGATTCTGAGCAAAACCAACTCCAGCTGAAGTCAATAGGCATTGTATGTACTGAACCCCTCTGAAAATCAAACCCTCTGTTTTCCAGCATTAAAAGAGGCCTCCATTCTGTTGGTCCATGTTTCTTAAAGGTCGGAAAGTCCTTGCTGGCGTGGTACATAATATTAATGCTATGGTCTAATTATCCTTACTGACATAGAAAGGTGCAAATTGTCCTTATTGCTTCCTTAAATTACAAACCCAGGATGTTTTTTTAATCAGAGGAGTAAAAGAAATAATGTAAAACAAATTTTGGAAATGAAATATAGAAACTTTCATTAAATGGCACCTGTCCCCCCCAAAAAGCGTAACCAAGTTCTGCTAACTCTTCCTTTAACACTATGTGTGCTGTACACTTAAAAAATAGTCATCAGGCTTTTCCAAATATCTTGTGGATAACAGCATTTCTTCTGAGGCTCAGAGCATTTTATGATCAATCTTAGCAAACTGTGAACTACTTTTACAGACCAATTGTTACTTCCTGAGAACAGCAATTTATAATGGCATGTGATCTCATTGCAATCTAAATCCTAGTTTCTCCATCATCCAAACGATCAAATGGCTTGATAAAGATTTGGTTTATAGAACTTCCAGACAGTTTCTCTTGGGCATTTCGGCTGGTTGGGGCAGTTCTGTTGACTCTAGTTGTAGTATACAAAGCCAGGACATCTGTTATAATTTGAACACACAGTCAACATATTTCTTAGGTTGCAAATTACAGCTTAGATTTTCTTACTTCCAATTTGTCTTCATTTTTCAATGAGATAGGGAGAAGCTTTAGATACTAGGGTGGGGACTCAGAAAAAGACTGATGGTGGATAAACAACTGAACATGAGTTCCCAATGAAATGCTGTGGCCAAAACGGCTAATAAGATCTTTGGCTGTATAAACAGAGGTATACCAAGTAGGGAAGAGAGGGAGGGTTATTTTTGCTTCCCTTTGACCCGAGAGGGAAGTCAAAGTTTGAGGGCCTGGGGATGTTCCAGTTGCAAGTAGAAATTGATGGAGTCTGGGTTTTCTTATGCAGTTTTGTTTATTTACAAAGAAAGTGCGAAGTCCTGCTCCTTTGAATGCAGAAGGAACCAAGGATAAAAGGAACAGTTTCATAGGGTATGTCTACACTTAGAATGCTACAGCGACACAACTGAAGTGCTGCAGCTGTAGCACTTCTATGTAGATACTCACTATAGCGACAGGAAGGGCTCTCCCATCACTGTAGTTAATCCACCCCGTGAGAGGTGATAGCTAGGTCAACGGAAGAATTCTTCCATCAGACTAGCACTGTCTACACCGGGGGTTAGGTTGGCATGGCTATGTCTCTCAGGCATGTGGATTTTTCACACCCCCAAGAGACAGTTTTGCCGATGTACGTTCCCAGTGTAGACCAGCCCTTAGCTTACACCCCCAAGCCTCTTTAGCCTACAGACCAAAAGCTTTCTCTCAAGCTTTTTCCAGGGTCACACTGGGCTCACTGGCTACTGTCATCTTTCTTGCTTTTTGCCTCTGCCTCTGTTCTGGCCACACACACACCTATCCAAAACAATACTCAGCAAAAACTCATGAGTGGCATGACAGGGCTCCCTTCTCCACTCTTTGAACTCCTACAAACAGGCTGAATGCTTTTGAATTTATAAACACCAGTGTGTTATTTATGGGGCCCCCCCCCCCCCCCCCAAGTTCAGCAGTAGAGCCTTGTGCAGCCATATACAATTGGAAGTAAACTTCCCCCGAGCCTATTCTCTGGGAAGGCAGAGGGCAAGATCTCTTCATCTTGAGACCCTCATATCCCCTGGTCCCTGCCAGCCTCCCCTGTGCATCTCCTTCCTGTCCTTTAACTGTTCCTAGAAGATGGATTGATTGCTTTCATTAGCTCTGTGATAAATGAAGTGTGTGGGGGGGTAGCTCCCTTTTATGGACACAGCCAGCCGGTAGCTATAAAATCCCTCTTAGTAGCTGTTCTCTAATTGCGCTACTTGTAAAGGGTTAAAAAGTCTCACTGCTATGCATAGATAAAAGGAGGTGAGTGGGCACCTGGCCAAAAGAGCCAATGGGAAGGCTAGAACTTTTTAAAATGGAAATGACTCCCCTTTTGTCTGTCTGTCTGTTGTTCTTGGGGAGAGGCAGACAGGGAGCAGTTATGCTGTGAGAAGCTTGGGCCAGGTATGAAAAATCATCAGTATCATACCTAGAAACCACTCATCTAAAACTCCAGATGTGTAAGCAGAGCAGGAAATGTTTAGGAAGATACAATTAGGTTTATCCCTTTTATTTCTTTATGGCTTGTGGATTCCTCTGTCCTAACCCCAGGTACTTTTGTTTGGCTTGTAACCTTTAAGATGGACCTCAAGAGACTTATTTTTGATGCTTAATTCTTATAGGTTCTTTTTAATCTAGCAAAAGCCTAAATTCCCAGATGTATTTTTTTCTTTTTTTATGAATAAAATTTATCTTTTTTAAGAACAGAATTGGATTTTTCTGTCTTAAGAGGTTTGTGCACATGTTATTTAATTAGCTGGTGGCAAGAGCTGATTTCCCCTCCCCCTTTTTTTCCCCTCAGCTCTTCACCAGAGGGGGGGGGGGTGAAAGGGCTTGAGGAAGGAATTCCCAAGTGCACCTTCCTGGGTTCTCAAAGGGGTTTTGCACCTGGATGATGGCAGCATCTACCTATCCAAGGTCAGAGAAAAGCTGTAACCTTGGGAGTTTAATACAAGCCTGGAGTGTCCAGTGTTAATTTTTAGAGTCCTTGCAGGCCTCCACCTTCTGCACTCGAAGTTCCAGAGTGGGGAATCAACCTTGACAAGTTCATCAGCCTGCTGCCTAATGAATCCATTAAAAACCATCCCCCAGTTATGTCCACTCCAGAGTGGGAATAGTTTAGTACCTTATTGACCATGACCTGAGTACTGGGCCAGCTCTAGGTTCCTAGCACCCTATCACAGGTAGGATCACTTACTCCTTTTTCACTTAGGTGGGGGCTTATCTTGAAAATTATGTTAATTAAGGTGAGTTCACACTTCTCAGTCTCAATGAGGTTTTACCATAACAAGGTTTAACCCTGCTCATAGCACTATATTACCTCTGCATTTGGTATTTGAATACCCATGTCCAGTTCTGGTGTCCACAATTCAAAATGGATGTTGACAAATTGGAGAGGATTCTGAGAATAGTCACAAGAACGATTAGAGGATTGTAAAACATGCTTTATAGTGAAAGATTCAAAGAGCTCAATCTATTTAGCTTATCAAAGAAAAGGTGAAGGGGTGACTTGATTACAATCTATAAAGATTTACATGGAAAACAGATATCTGATAATAGAGGGCTCTTCAATCTAGCAGACAATGCTATAACAAGATCCAGTGATTGGAAGTTGAAGCTAGACAATTTAGAATAGAAATTAGATATATATTTTTTAACATTGAGGGTAAATAACCATTGGAACAACTTACCAAGTATTGAGGTAGATTCTTTATCAGTGGAAACTTTTAAATCTAGACTGGATGTTTTTCTAAAATATATGCTCTAGTTCAAACAGGAATTAATTCAGGGAAATCTTATGGCCTGTGTTATGCTGGAGAGCAGACTCCGTGATCACAGTGGTCTTTTCTGGCTTTATAATCTATGCAGCTTCTCCTTTCCTCCCCTCTTTGAGTAAAGGTGGAGATAACTTCACATTTGGAGAGAGGTGGGGTTGAATTCTTCATTCCATACCCTTATTATAACTCAGATCAACTAGCTACTCCATTACACCTCACCCCTATACCTGCCCCATCAAACAACAATATATGGGCATATTCAAATGATACTTCTGCCAAAATTATTACTAGTGAAACAGTTAACGATGCTAATATTTGCATTTCATTTTCAGGTTTCACAGTTAACACTCCATTAAGATGAATTGGAGCAACTTATCCTCTTTCACAGATGTTTTTCCAGTCTGCCTCCATGCTCAGCAGCTATAAGTGAATCAGTTATGTTTTGGATCAATTCCATTTTCAAGGTTATCGTCACAACAATAAGGACTTGAGACTTTTTAAAATGAAAGCTTAGATACTGGAGCATAATTAAGTAGCAGTTTCCAAATATCAGGAATTACATGGACGATTATATGGCCATCTAATTATGTCATGCATTAGACCATGATGATTTATTACTACTCATTACATAGAATTATATTTGTAAATGTTAAATATACAAAGACAGTAGTGGCTAGATTTTCAGCAGGGCAGATTCTTAGAGTCCTGTACAAAAACGAGAGTGAATTTCTGTGCCCAATTTGCACACTCCAATCATTGTGTGTGCAGACTGGACACTTCAATATGCAAGTGGGCCTGTAGAAACCTAAAAGGGCACTTACATGCATAAATACTTGTATTGTATGCACAGTTGTTATCCCTGAACAAATTAGATACATGTTTTACATGAGGCCCAGAGCCTCTCTTCTTTTTAAAATCTGAATCTTCAAAAATTATTGCATATATGGCAATTATTAACACTATCTTGCACATGTTTGAATATTGAGCATTTTTCTATTTCATACACATTACATCCCTCCGCACTATATCTTTATATATAAATACACACACTCGCTGTATTTTTTAAAAAAATAAACATTCTGAGTTACACCGTGTCAAGTATTTTTGCTCTTACATCTATTTCTGACCTTCGGGGTAGTCAATGGGATTGTTTCTTTTTGCCAATTTTTGTGGTGTTCAGGGAAAAGAAAAAAAATCTAAATTATTCCACTTCATACTTTTCAAAGGCAAAAATTCTGTCCTCGGTTAAAGCCTGTGTTTTAAATCAGGCAGGCTTTGGTCCCTGGTGTATTTTGTCTACATAATTCCCTTTTAACTTTTATTATTTTCAGAGGGGATCTGGAACAAATACATGCTGATACATATTTGAAATTCTTCTAATCAAAATAAACACATTTGATCTTGCACTTGAGACATTACATTTTCTGAGTTTGCAAACTTTTTTTGCCAACATTAAATGTTTCAGCCCATTAGTTGCTCACTTCAGTTTGACCCAGCTTTAACTGGATTGAAAATTATGCTAATGAGCTGGATTGGAAATGGCCTTCAGTAGAATGAGCAATTTGATGATCACCACTAATTTACTATAGGACATTAGGGAGATTTATTTCTTTTGCCTTAGAAAAGACTCGAGGCTAGATGATGATAATTTTTTTAAAAAATGGAACTGACTGTTGTTCCTATTTGAGCTCTTTCATCCAACTATGTTGCTAAAACATGTGAGGGGAGTTCTTTATGGGCACAAAGGTTACGCGCCATACAGATTTATATCACATACAGATATCTCTGATCTCTCTGTCTCCAGCTTTCTAGCTACTTATTGCTGTAGGACAGAGGTGAGCAAATGTTTTGGCCTGAGGGCCACATCTGGGAATAGAAATTGTATGGCGGGCCATGATGAATGCTCACAAAATCGGGTTTGGGGTGCAGGAGGGACTGAGGGCTCTGGTTGGGGGTGCGGACTCCAGGGTGGGGTCAGAAATGAGGAGTTCTTATCTGGTTCATGCTCCAGGGTGGGGTCAGAAATGAGGAGTTCTTATCTGGTTCATGCTGCCATTGCTTGTAAGTAACTATAAGATTATGGAATAATTGTCTAAGAAAAGTGATATAAGCCCCATCCCTGGAGATATTTGTAAAGGAGAATGGACAAAGCATTGAAAAATGTCTGATAGGGACAATCCTGCACTGACAGAGGGATGGACTAGACAGAGGACCCTTCAACAGGTCTTTTCCTCCCTCTCTAATGTTTCTGAGTCAATATCAACCGAGAACTTTTGAAATCTTTATTGTTAAATTGCCACAATGTAGTGCTTTGGTGAATTCAGCCAGAACAGTTAGGGCTAATTTGTCCCTCTCTTATGGGCTCATAAATCCACACATAAATAGGAGTCATGAATTGATGAAAGAAAATCAAGTTACCCCTTATTGTGTCTTGGTTAACTTAACAAGTCAAGAAGCTAACAACACATTTCTAACTTGCCTATAGCCTAGTTTTATAGTCCCAGTATCACTTTTTTTCAGGAATGAACTCTTCTTTTTCTAATTTGGATTTTTTTTTTTTTAATTCTGGAATGTTTGGGGGTTAGATTTTCATTTCTGAAAAACTGAAGTTCTTGTTGCTGGTATTTTGGTAGGAAATATTTCAAATGAATTTTAAAAAAATAACCAAGTGGAAGTTACAAAACGCCTTAGCACATTTTCCTTAGAGTCCATATTTTTATTCAGAAAGCCATAAATCTGACCAGGATATTTTTCAAGCACAGTTGCTTTCACTCTTCCTAATTCCAGCTGATGTTTAGACCAAGATTTCTTCATTCTCGGGACCATGTTGCACCAAAGAGATCCTCCCACAGACCTACCTTCTGCCATTTTATAGAAACAACAGTTATAAACTTCTGTGGCTTTTTCTCTGAGCCATGTTGTCTCACAATTCTGCCTAGGAGATTTAATTGTAAAAGTGCATTTCTTTTCTGGGTGCTCTACTCTCACTGTGACACTCTGCTGTATTCAGGAGGCAGCCATGTTGCAGCTTTCTATGTTATGTAGCATTTCAATTTACACAGCTGTTCGATATTTAGCAAAGCACTTGAGAGGAGTCAGGTTGGTTGGAGAGAAGGCACTCCACTTGATTAATGGTGTGACTACCAGGAGCAATCTGACTCTGCTCAAGCTTCTAGAAATGTCTAATTTACAGAAGATAATGTTCAGATGCATGATGCAGGTATTAGCATAGTTATCTCCATAGAAACATGCCATTATTTGCATTGCCACTTCCATGCTAGTGGTAACATTATACCCATCTTTACAACAAGTAAATCAGCATTGTCACCACTAGCATGAGCCTTTGTTTTAAAACATTAGACGATTGATTGATATCACTGATATATATAATTAACTAGACTAATGGACATACTCTATTTCCCTAGTAGGCTTATCCATTTTTAAAATGTTTTCCTCATCATTCTCAGTAACAACGTTGATTTCTATTTGTGACTAAAAGGTCACTTTTAGATTTCCCTGTGCTGTTAACCAAAGTCTTTTAGCCTACTGGATGCCATGTTTGTCTTATATTTCAAAGCCATTTTCATATGTCTTTGGAGCTGTGCTTGGAGTTGCCAATCAAGCTTTGCAAAGTCCCAGAGGTTGCACATTGGAACTGCCAGGAATGGGATCACCTTTTAGCTCTTCTCCCCATTTCAATAAGAAATTGAGGTTGCACATGTTTAAACTGGAGCTCATGGTCTTCCTCATCTGTTCTATTTATTTATTATTGCACTGCTGCACTAACACCTATGGGATGGGCTCCATTTGTTGTGTGTTTTCTGGCATTTTGTAGTAGCGGCTTTCCTCTCTCACAGATGCTATTCTTGTAAATTTTCTGCATTATTGGTAAAATATTTAGACATACAATTCTTCATAGCTTTTTCCCCCCCTCTCTGCCAACTACGTCATAATATTTCAACAACAGCTTGTTTGCTCCTGTAAACAATTTTAGTTAGTCAGTGTCTTTGTCAAAGTAACAGTTGCCGCTGAGCATTTTGGACCTAATGAGCGTTTTTTTGGTGGCTAATTTCAGCTTTATAATGCCTCATCACTTTTGCTCATGTTGTGTCTTCATTTTAAAAAGTTCTGTTAACTTCTTTCGCTCATTGGTGCCATTATTGATTATCACTTTTCTGGAGCAAAAGCAAATCTCTGATTTCTTTTTTTTTAATTCAAGTATAAAAGTCATGACCCCTAATGCTTCCTTCTGCTGGTGTTAGCTGAGATGCAGATGATGGGAGTGGGGAAGGCAAAAGAGGACTGGTGCTTCCATACGATGCTTACCATTTCCCCAACCCCATGGAACTTCTTCTGTGGGTGCTCCCTGGTGGATTGGGCAGGTATAAATGGTATGGGGAGGAGCAGGCTGGCAGGTGTCCACTGTGCTCTTCCCTTCTCTCAAGTCTGCAGGGATATATGCACTGCTTCCCCTTCCATGTCATGAACTTCAGTCCATAGGTTCCTACAGTAGCTATATTAGGGAACCCTGGCACTGTGGCTCTGTGATGAGGTGTACAAACCCCACCATGGAAAGGAAGGGCCCTGGTGGCCTTGCTCCACTGCACCAGAAAAGCCTGCACAGGCTGGAGGAGATGCTTAAAAAGGGGACCAGAGTAGCTTAGTGGAAGGCAGACAGTGGAGGTGAGCTGACCTACACAAGCGGCTCCTGAGGAGGAACGCCACAGTAGCTCCTGCTTTTCAGTTCCAAGTAGGTGTACTTAACTTTGAATAAACTAGCCCTTGAAGTGAACTAGCTGAATAAAGTGAAATGAAGAAAATACTACCTCAAAAGCTGGTTTAACACTTCAACAAATTCTGGGTCCAGGTGCTTCGCCAGTGACTTCCACCCATTCAGTGGTCTGACTCTCTTTAAAATTTAGCAGCAAACACGTACTACTTAATGTTATTTTTATATTTAATTTAAATGATTTTTATAGAATATAGCAAGTTTAGGCCTTAATGTAGGTTGTAAATTTAAAAATTAATTTTAAATACATTTTTAAAAATAAATCTGTATTACATTTAATTTTTTTTATCTGAATTTTAAAAAATCAACTTTTAAAGTTTTATTTTTTAACTTTTTTCTCCACCTGATCAGAAACCACAGTGAGTAATTGAGGGTGCCATCTCAACTCCTATGGATGAAGGTAATGCTCTGTGACACTAATGCATCTGCTTTTTTCAGACAATAACCCTCCAAAGTTGTTCCTTTCAGAATTCATTCATTTTGTATGTTTATACTTTTCATGGAAAATATATAGATAGTCTAATTTATTTCTCTTGGATACATCAAGGAACGTATATATTTTCATTAACAAACAAGCTTAGATTCATTTTTTAATCACAGTCAATGAGATCAAAGCAGTATATCCAAACAGAGATATTTTAGTTGTGCAGAATTATTTTTAAGTAGACTTTTCTGCATTATAAGTTATTCCTGATATAGACAAATCCTTTCTTTTCTTTTTTTAAGGTATTCCATTATTCAATATGTTTTTCTTGTAACATTTTGATAAGAGGTTAGAAAGTGCTCAATGTTCCTATTTCTGGGAATTTCATAATGAAGTAAAAGAGCAGGACGGGTTGACAAAAATAATCGAGTCTCATTTTTTTTTTTTTTTTTAGGTACGGACTATTGACATCTAACTGTAACCTAGTGTTGAAAGAGCTATTCTGATAACAGACCACATAGTTGGAGAGAGAGGAGGAGGACTAAAGAGTTATTCATGGAGATGTTGACTTTTCAGTTATACGTTAGAACGCCTAAGTTTTGTGTCACCTGCCAATTGTCTTTTGAAACAAAAACAAGCACCAAGTCATTTTTAAATGTATTAACATAATCTTATATTAGTAGGGGCCATGGAAGATTTCTTTCTTCCTCCACCTGTTCCTGATAGGAAGAGTGTGCAGTCTTTTCTCACTAAGGGGGGTCTTGTCAGTTATCCCTTTGTCACATGAGGTTATGCTACTGTAAAGTGCTCCACGTGATGCTATGCATTGAAACCACTCAGAAACTGAAGCCAGTGCAGAAAGCTGCAGCCCTGTGTAAGTGGATTTTCATGTTGGCACTCTATTAAGATATTAATTGTGAATAGTAAATTATGTAGGTGCTCCCAGAACATTGGGCAGGCACTTATTTATGAATCTCAATGAATAAATAACTACTGGAACATCTAGTAACTGTTTATACATCTGCACATACATTTAATCTATGCCACTGCAACACTGAGCCTTGGGAAGTGTCCTGTGTACAGATTTGAATGTATCCAAGGGAATGCATTTTGCATGGTAAAAATTAAGAAAGACACCAGAGGAGCTACTGTGTAATGTAAACAAACAGAGCAAAAGGGCTACATGATAGTCCAGGGGGAGAGAGAGAGAGAGAGAAACCTGTCAGACAAGATGTAAAGGTGGAGCAGTCACAGAATTTTGGATTGTGTTTAACTCTATTGGTGCCATGGCAGGTGGCTCGAGGTGAGGAAGCTCGAGGGTTTACATAGTATCAGGGGGTAGCCGTATTAGTCTGTATCTACAAAAACAACAAAGAGTCTGGTGGCACCTTAAAGACTAACAGATTTATTTGGGCATAAGCTTTCGTGAGTAAAAACCTCACTTCTTCGGATGCATAGAGTGAAAGCTACAGATGCAGGCATTATATACAGACACATGGAGAGCAGGGAGTTACTTCACAAGTGGCGAACCAGTGTTGACAAGGCCAATTCAATCAGGGTGGATGTAGTCCACTCCCAATAATAGATGAGGAGGTGTCAATTCCAGGAGAGGAAAAGCTGCTTCTGTAGTGAGCCAGCCACTCCCAATCCCTATTCAAGCCCAGATTAATGGTGTTGAATTTGCAAATGAATTTTAGTTCTGCTGTTTCTCTTTGAAGTCTGTTTCTGAAGTTTTTTTGTTCAATGACAGTGACTTTTAAATCTGTGATAGAATGACCAGGGAGATTGAAGTGTTCACTTACTGGCTTGTGTATGTTACCATTCCTGATGTCCGATTTGTGTCCATTTATTCTTTTGCGGAGGGACTGTCCGGTTTGGCCAATGTACATGGCAGAGGGGCATTGCTGGCACATGATGGCATATATGACATTAGTGGATGTGCAGGTGAATGAGCCCCTGATGGTGTGGCTGATGTGGTTGGGTCCTCTGATGCTGTTGCCAGAGTAGATGTGTGGACAGAGTAGGCAACGAGGTTTGCTACAGGGATAGGTTCCTGGGTTGGTGTTTCTGTGGTGTGGTGTGTAGTTGCTGGTGAGTATTTGCTTCAGGTTGGGGGGTTGTCTGTAAGCAAGGACTGGCCAGCCTCCCAAGGTCTGTGAGAGTGAGGGATCATTTTCCAGGATAGGTTGTAGGTCGTGGATAATGCGCTGGAGAGGTTTTAGCTGGGGGCTGTATGTGATGGCCAGTGGTGTTCTGTTATTGTCCTTGTTGGGCCTGTCCTGTAGTAGGTGATTTCTGGGTACCCGTCTTGCTCTGTCAATCTGTTTCCTCACTTCTCCAGGTGGGTATTGTAGTTTTACGAATGCTTGATAAAGATCTTGTAGGTGTTTGTCTCTGTCTGAGGGGTTGGAGCAAATTCGGTTGTATCTTAGGGCTTGGCTGTAGACAATGGATCGTATGATGTGTCTTGGATGGAAGCTGGAGGCATGTAGGTACGTATAGCGGTCAGTAGGTTTCCGGTATAGGGTGGTGTTTATGTGACCATCACTTATTTGTACTGTAGTGTCCAGGAAGTGGATCTCTTGTGTGGACTGGTCCAGGCTGAGGTTGATGGTGGGGTGGAAATTGTTGAAGTCCAGGTGGAATTCTTCAAGGGCCTCCTTTCCGTGGGTCCATATGATGAAGATGTCATCAATGTAGCGCAAGTAGAGGAGGGGCACTAGGGGACGAGAGCTGAGGAAGCGTTGTTCTAAGTCAGCCATAAAAATGTTGGCATACTGTGGAGCCATGCGGGTACCCATAGCAGTGCCACTGACTTGAAGGTATAAGTTGTCCCCAAATCTGAAGTGGTTGTGGGTGAGGACAAAGTCACAAAGCTCAGCCACCAGGCTTGCTGTGGCCTCATCAGGGATACTGTTCCTGACAGCTTGTAGTCCATCCTCATGTGGAATATTGGTATAAAGTGCTTCTACATCCATGGTGGCCAGGATGGTGTTTTCAGGAAGAACGTCAATGCACTGTAGTTTCCTCAGGAAGTCGGTGGTGTCTCGAAGATAGCTGGGAGTGTTGGTAGCATAGGGTCTGAGGAGAGTGTCCAAATAGCCAGATAATCCTGCTGTCAGAGTACCAATGCCTGAGATGATGGGGCGTCCAGGGTTTCCGGGTTTATGGATCTTGGGTAGCAGATAGAATACCCCTGGTCGGGGTTCTGGGGGTGTGTCCATGTAGATTTGTTCCCGTACTGTAGCTGGGAGTTTCTTGAGCAGATGGTGTAGTTTCTTTTGGTATTCCTCAGTAGGATCAGAGGATAGTGGCCTGCAGAATGTGGTCTTGGAGAGTTGCCTGGCAGCCTCCTGTTCATAATCTGACCTGTTCATTATGACTACAGCACCTCCTTTGTCAGCCCCTTTGATGATAATGTCAGAGTTGTTTCTGAGGCTGTGGATGGCATTGCGTTCTGTACGGCTGAGGTTATGGGACAAGTGATGTTGTTTGTCCACAATTTCAGCCTGTGCACGTCTGCGGAAACACTCTATGTAGAGGTCCAGTCTGTCATTTCGACCATCAGGAGGAGTCCACGCAGAGTTCCTCTTCTTGTAGTGTTGGTAGGAAGGTTCCTGTGGGTCAGTGCACTGTTCAGAGGGTTTACATAGCTTACTTCAGGTTTACTGCAATGTTTAACCACGGTTATGATACTATACTAGCTTTTGTTAATAAAAGTACTGTTCACAGGACCATAGAGGTAGCCTTTCTAGGAGTATATACTTTACATACATATGCAATCGGGATTAAAGTAGAGAAACGGGAAAAAACTGGGGAGGGGGAGGAATTATGATGTGTATTGTGTCTTTATATCAACCATCTTTTCCAGAAGACAGAGATTAAAAATTCATTAAAAGGGTGTGTTATAAATTGCACACTGTTTCTGTGCTGGCCTCTATTTCACAAGCTACATTTAGAGGTTTTCCTGCTGAGAAATACTCATGCAGAGGGCATGTTAATGAAATATGTTTTGGATTTCTTGATCTCGTGTGTAGCTGATACCCTTGCTGATCTTTATCAAACTATGATAGGAAACTGGCAAGTGGGCTGCCAAAAGGGAGATGAAAGAGCACTACAGAGACTGCAGAGTATAGTAGCTGCAATATAATCCCAGACACAATTATATTGTTGTTTTATTTATTATTTGTTATGCGCTGAGGTGTGCCTTGCACTTTGCAAGACAAAACAGAAGATACTATCTGTACCCTGAATGCATTTTGCTATGAAGCACACACACTGCAGCTGTGCCTTTTGGAAAAGCAGAAAGAGGCTGTCTCTTGTTTCTGTGTAGCACTTCAAAATCAAGGAGAAATCTCCAGAATTTCAGTGATGTTACCTGGAAGACAGATGGTTTACTTTATAGGGCTGGGTGAAGATTTTCTGTCAGTACTGTTTGACAGAGAACTGGGTTTTCAATTAAACAATTTTTTGCAAAAAGGGTCTGCTTTCCATGGAAAATGTTGACTTGCTGTGGTAGGGGCTATGGGTGAGTGTGCTTCCCCCAGTGCTCTGGAGATTAATTGCTTCTGCTGCTCTATGCAGCTAGAGACTACCTCAGCTCTGGCACAGCATTTTTTCTTCCTCTTCTTCACTATCTGTAATTCCTAGAGCCATAATAAGGGCCCTACCAAATTCACAGTCCATTTTGGTCAATTTCGCGGTCCTAAGATTTTTTTTTAAAACTCATAAATGTCATGATTTCACCTATTAAAATCTGAAATTTCATGATGTTGTAATTTTAGGGGTCCTGACCAATAAAGGAGTTGTATGTGTTGGGGGAGTTGGGTTAGCAAGATTATTGTGGGGCAGGTTGCGGTACTGCTACCCTTACTTCTGTGCTGCTGCTGGCAGTGGCATTATCTTCAGAGCTGGGCAGCTGGAGAGTGACGGCTGCTGGCCAGGAGCCAAACTCTGAAGGCAGAGCCATCACCAGCAGCAGCACAGAAGCAAGGATGGCACGGTATGGTAGTGCCACCCTTACTTCTGTGCTGCGGCCTGCAGAACTGGGCCCTCAGTCAGCAGCCTCAACTATCCCAGCTCGATTAGCCCAGCTCTGAAGGCAGCAGTGCAGAAGTAAGAGGGGCATGGTATATATTGCCACCCTTACTTCTGCGCTGTTGCTGGCAGGGTGCCACTTTCAGAGCTGGGTGCCGGACTAACAGCCGCCACTCTCCAGCTGCCCAGAGCTGAAGGCAGCGCAGAAGTAATGGTGGCAATACCGTGAATCCCCATGAAACAGTGGTTCCCAAACTGGGGTTCGTGAACCCCTGAGAGTTCACGAAATGTTACAGGGGGGTCTCGGGGGGGAAAAAATCCCTAATGGCGCACAATGCTGTCCATAGGGACCCCGGGCAGCACAGGGCCAGCAGCCCGGAGCCCTTGGACTTCCAAGAACTAAGCATATCAAAGCAAGCATATGTATCACACTGAGGAGATTTAAACTTCAAGACTCCGTATAAGAAATGGAAAGGGAGGTGGATATTTTTTGCTGCTTTTAAAATGAAATAGGCAGCTAGTACTGTTATTATAAAGAACAAGTTTAAGCTTTCAGAGTAACAGCCATGTTAGTCTGTATCCGCAAAAAGAACAGGAGTTCTTGTGGCACCTTAGAGACTAACAAATTTATTAGAGCATTAGCTTTCGTGGACTACAGCCCACTTCTTCGAATGCATATAGAGCGGAACATATATTGAGGAGATATATATACACACATACAGAGAGCATGAACAGGTGGGAGTTGTCTTACCAACTCTGAGAGGCCAATTAAGTAAATGAAAAAAAACTTTTGAAGTGATAATCAAGCTAGCCCAGTACAGACAGTTTGATAAGAAGTGTGAGAATACTTACAAGGGGAGATAGATTCAATGTTTGTAATGGCTCAGCCATTCCCAGTCTTTATTCAATCCTAAATTGATTGTATCTAGTTTGCATATCAATTCCAGCTCAGCAGTCTCTCGTTGGAGTGTGTTTTTGAAGTTTTTCTGTTGTAAGATAGCCACCCGCAGGTCTGTCATTAATGGCCAGACAGGTTAAAGTGTTCTCCCACTGGTTTTTGAGTATTATGATTCCTGATGTCAGATTTGTGTCCATTAATTCTTTTGCGTAGAGACTGTCCGGTTTGGCCAATGTACATGGCAGAGGGACATTGCTGGTACATGATGACATATATCACATTGGTAAATGTGCAGGTGAACGAGCCCCTGATGGTATGGCTGATGTGATTAGGTCCTATGATGATGTCACTTGAATAGATATGTGGACAGAGTTGGCATCAGGCTTTGTTACAAGGATAGGTTCCTAGGTCAGTGTTTTTGTTCAGTGATGTGTGGTTGCTGGTGAGTATTTGCTTTAGGTTGGGGGGTTATCTGTAAGCGAGGACAGGTCTGTCTCCCAAGATCTGTGAGAGTGAAGGATCATCTTTCAGGATAGGTTGTAGATCTTTGATGATGCACTGGAGAGGTTTTAGCTGGGGGCTGAAGGTGACAGCTAATGGTGTTCTGTTATTTTCTTTGTTGGGCCTGTCTTGTAGGAGGTGACTTCTGGGTACTCGTCTGGCTCTGTCAATCTGTTTTTTCACTTCAGCGGGTGGGTATTGTAGTTTTAAGAGTGCTTGATAGAGATCTTGTAGGTGCTTGTCTCTTTCTGAGGGATTGGAGCAAATGCGGTTATATCTTAGAGCTTGGCTGTAGATAATGGATCGTGTTGTGTGTCCTGGATGGAAGCTGGAGGCATGTAGGTAAGTGTAGCGGTCAGTAGGTTTCCGGTATAGGGTGGTATTTATGTGACCATCGCTTATTAGCACAGTAGTGTCCAGGAAATGGACCGCTTGTGTGGATTGATCTAGGGTGAGGTTGATGGTGGGATGGAAATTATTGAAGTCATGGTGGAATTCCTCAAGGGCTTCTTTTCCATGGGTCCAGATGATGAAGATGTCATCAATGTAGCGCAAGTAGAGTAGGGGAGTTAGGGGACGAGAGCTAAGGAAGCGTTGTTCTAAGTCAGCCATAAAAATGTTGGCATACTGTGGGGCCATGCGGGTACCCATAGCAGTGCCGCTGACTTGAAGGTATATATTGTCCCCAAATGTGAAATAATTGTGGGTGAGGACAAAGTCACAAAGTTCAGCCACCAGGTTAGCTGTGACATTATTGGGGATACTGTTCCTGATAGCTTGTAGTCCATCTTTATGTGGAATATTGGTGTAGAGGGCTTCTACGTCCATAGTGGCCAGGATGGTGTTTTCTGGAAGATCACAGATGTATTGTAGTTTCCTCAGGAAGTCAGTGGTGTCTCGAAGATAGCTGGGAATGCTGGTAGCAAAGGGCCTGAGGAGAGAGTCCACATAACCAGACAAGCCTGATGTTAGGGTGCCAATGCCTGAGATGATGGGGCATCCAGGATTTCCAGGTTTATGGATCTTGGGTAGCAAATAGAATACCCCCGACTGGGGTTCTAGGCATGTGGGAATGGCTGAGCCATTACAAACATTGAATCTATCTCCCCTTGTAAGTATTCTCACACTTCTTATCAAACTGTTTGTACTGGGCTAGCTTGATTATCACTTCAAAAGTTTTTTTTCACTTACTTAATTGGCCTCTCAGAGTTGGTAAGACAACTCCCACCTCTTCATGCTCTCTGTATGTGTGTATATATATCTCCTCAATATCTGTTCCATTCTATATGCATCCGAAGAAGTGGGCTGTAGCCCACGAAAGCTTATGCTCTAATAAATTTGTTAGTCTCTAAGTTTAAGCTTTGTTGTTTGCCAGGACTGCTCAAGACCTGAATGCTTGTGTAGGAGGAACTCTTTGAGTTGGCTTCTTAAATACCTTCCTGCTGTTTCACATCTGATACTCCTTGATGAAACATAGGAGACTTATCTTATAATAGGCTTATTCAAAGTAATACAAGCTCCGAAAGTGAGATCTTGGAAGAGTGTTGCTGTTTTCATAATGTAATAAAAATACTTTAATGATAAATAATAATTAATAATAAATAGTGTGTAATAAGCATGTCATAAAAACAACTTTTATATTTTGAAGATCACTGCTTTTATAATTTATACTCAGATAAAGGAGAAAATCCCTGGAAATATTCATTTTTAGGAGGGGGTTTGCGAGACTTGACATTTTAGTGAAATGGGTTCACAGGTTGTTAAAGTTTGGGAACCATTGCCCTAAAATAACCTTCTGACCCCTGTGCAACTCCCTTTTGGGTCAGGCCCCTCAATTTGAGAAACACTGGTCTCCCCTGTGAAATCTGTATGGCATACGGTAAAAGCGCACAAAAGATCAGATTTTAGGTGGGGAGAGACCAGATTTCACGGTCCGTGATGCATTTTTCATGGCTGTGAAGTTTGTAGGGCCATAGCCATAATAGAGCCTTTAAAGTCCTGATTTTCACCCTCTATCCAGGCTTGTTTTTTAACTAAACTGTGAGTTTTATTTAAGTAAATCTCCCACTAATTAACAAAGATGGGCCAAATAGAGTAGGCCTTAAAAGTAGGACATTTTATGACTCTAATGCCAGTAATAGGTCCTAAATGGAGAGCACTTCATGACTCTAAAGAGTACCAGACTCTAATCCAGGGTATTTTATGGCCCTCTGATGTGCCTGCCCTATCTGATGATGAGTGACTATTTTTCAAAAGCTGCGATTACTCCACAGTCCAGCTGAGGGTATATTGGTATTTTTTTAGTATTCAAACAGGCCTCTTGTGAATCAGATGTTCACAAAACAATTATGGCACTGGACTCAGGAACGCCAGAAGCTCCATAGAAGTGTGTGTTGGGGGCGTGGGGAGCACTGGTGCCCAAATCATTGCCCCGCCCTCTCTCTGCCCTTTCCATGAGGCCTTGCCTTCTCTACATCCCTTCCCCCAAGGCCCCACCTCCCAGTCATTCCTCTCCTCCCTCTTCCCCCAGTCACTCACCCTTAAGGCAGGTAAAAAGGGGGAGGGCATAGCCCTCCCACTTTTAAATGTGATGGGGCCATGGCCCCCCAGACCTCCTTGTTCTGGCACCCCTGACTGGACTCTTTCCAAAATACTGAAATTCCTCCATACACCATCTTTCTGCTAGAATAGAAATCAATAGAATCATATTGATTCCCCTCTGTTTTGAGGTTTTGCACAAATTAAGGTATTGGAGTAATAAGAAAGCTAGATGATATGTGCCATCTTAAATTCTCCTCTTGACATGTCTCAATAGAATATTTATATTAGTATGAGTATAGTACTTTTAGTATTAATAATCCATTTACAAGGCTAACTGATAAAAGCTGACAAGCTCATCAGCCTAACAACTTCTCTAGTCAAGTGCCTCATTCTTTTCCCACTGGTTATTTTCCAACTGGAACCACTGTTGTACTTGATTGTCTTGTTTCTGTTTCTTCTTGAAATTAAGCCAGGCTGAAATGCTACATATCTCTCCAGAACGTTAAACTTTCTTTCAGAATGAAATTATTAGGAACAGTGTCCTGCTCAAGGATACTCAGAATACTGACATCCATCTGAACTTATCCCGATACTTGTTCCTAAATGGAACTTCACCTAGAGAACATGCTTTAGTTTTGCTTTACAGTCAAGGAAAGACTTGATGTTGTGGGGCACGGCTGCTAAATCTCTCTGTGATGGAGTGTATTAACCCCACATTGGAAATGAAGGGGTTAAGGAGCAACTCTGAATCCAGATGACACCACCCATCCCGACCTCCAGAACGTGTTCCTGCTGGAGATGGCGCTTAAAAGGAGCCAGAAGCTGAGAAAGGGCCTAACTGGACAGTCAGAGAGACCCATTTTGAGAGCTCCTGAAGAAGAGTGTTGCAGAAGCCTTTCTCAGGGGAGAAAGAGCCTGGTGGCTGAGTCCAGAGGGGCTGAAAGTTCAGTTACTTTTTTTTTCTTTAATACTTGGATGGGGGAGGGAATTGTAGGAAGTGGCCCAGGGAGGAAGCCTTGAGGCACCCCATGGTCCTGGACATTATTATCTCTTACAAGGCCCTGGGCTGGAGCCTGGTAGAGTGGGAGAGCCCGGACGCCTCTACTAAGCACCATTGTTATGAAGAGAATGAAAACCCTCATTTCCACACACACACACACTTTGGAGAAGCGTTGTGAGGGTAGACTTTGGAAACTCTGTGCCAGGGATTAGACACCCTCAGGGTTGATAGATGGATGGAGGGGCCCCCACAATCATGAGAGTGGGGGACCTAATATCTTCCTTGAGACTCTCTTACCCCAGAGAGGGATAAGGCTAATTGGTGGCCTAACCAGAAGGTTGAGTCAACACCTACCAAAAGGCAGACCACCATGGGGTAGGACAGTATCCCAAGAAACATTGGAGGTGGGATGATTGGAGACCTAGGATTCTAACCACTAGCTGATTCCCTTGGAAAGTGTGATGTTTACTAGTGGTACGACCTTAGGGATGAAATAAAACCAGTCTGTATTATTTCCTAAATTGACATATATCTTTCCTTTTGATGTTTCTAAATGCTTTCTGGAATACAACTGCCCTTGAGGGTGGACAAAAATACTGACAACTTCACCAACTTCGGTAGGCTGACGCCAAAAATTCTCTTTGAAGTGAACTGATATTTCATAAAGGGTATGTGTATACAGAAGGAACCTGAGAACTATTCATAATCCACTTACCATCAACTGATAATTTCAGCACAGGAAATCATTTAAAACCACTAAGATTAACAGTGAGGCATGAACAATGTTCTGGAATTAATCTTCTCTTAGCCCTTGAAAATGTTTTTGGGACAAGTCTGCCTCCTTTTCCATTTAAAGGAATCATGAACCTTTCACCCCTTTCATGAAAATTGCATGTTTTTCCCATCGCTGCTTCTTATTTTTGCTTTGTACATCACTCACTGCACTGGGTTAGCTGCAGCCTTTCTCTAAAGTTTGCAAACAAATCCTTGCCAGCTCACACCACCAATCAAATTTTCCCCATACTTCCTTACTTAGCTATGACACAGACATTGCTTGTTGTTCTGAAAACCCCAACTGCCTTGAAAACAGGTTGTGATGCTGAACCTGATCCTGGATGCAATCTAGTACCAATTAAAATAAATGGAAAGATTTCCATTTATGACTTCAGTAGGAGTTGGAGTTGGCCTGGGATATCTTACAGATCCAGAGCTCAACAGACTAGTTAATTGACTAGCACTTTACCCTTCAGAGCTCCATTGATTTCATGTGAGTGAAGGTGTCGTGTTAGGACCCTGCACAAATTATGTACATTTAGAGGGTTAATAAGAGGATGGTGCCCTGATAGGTATGAGAACCAAAGTGTTCTTTAAAACATCATCTTTCTCCCAAGAACGTCTTACTGAGTCTTTCTTACCAATGGCTTTGTCAAAGTAGCGTGTAATAACAGTCCTGGGAAATGTAAAGTAACTGTCTTTTATTCAGTTTGTTGCTTAAACCCAAGATTTTTAGGCTGCGGCTTTCAAAGGAGTTTAAGGGAATTAGGTGCCTAACTTCCATTTAAATTCAATGGGATTTGGGCGCCTAGCAGTCTAAGGCTATGTCCACACTGTAATCGGGGTGTGTGATTGCAGCATATGTAGACATACCTGAGCTCACTTTAATTTAGCTAGCCTGGGTACCGATAGCATTGTGGTGATGGCAGCATAGTCTTTGGCACAGGCTAACCGCTCAAGTGATTACCCAGGGACCCAGGCAGGCTTATACAGCCTGCACTGAAGCCCATGCTGCTGCAGCTTTGCGGCTATTGGTAACGGAGAAGCTAGCTTAAAACTAGCTTGGGTAGGTCTACATATGCTGTAGTCACCTCTGACTGCAGTGTAGATGTACCCTTACTCTCTTAAGAAAACCATTGATCTTATTTATATTTCCTTTAAGTGGTCAGTATTGCTATAATTGTAACTGGCAGTATCACATAGATAATGACACTGCATTCACTAATCATGGGTGGACTTTCTTTTCAGTGTGCCTCCAGAAGCCCAGATTTTAGCCTTGTTTCTATTTTTTTTTTATACGCACAGGTAAAGTTAATATACCACTGCTTTATCGGTCTTTTTTTCCTTTCTTCAAGAATCCCTAATGCTCCAGGTATGATGTTTAATCAGATTGGTGAATGGGTTTCAAAAAATTCATCACTTATTATTCAGGACAGGTTTGTGTGACGGGTTAGAGCACAGAAACCCCTTTGGGAGCTGCCACCCGATGTGCAAAGACTACCTCTGCTCCTGTTTTCCCTGCCAGCTCAGGACTCCAGCACCCTGTCTTGCTGAGCCAGACACTCCGTCTGCTCCAACACAGACCCAGGGTCTGTATCACTTGTCCCAAAGCTGCAAGTTTACCTGAAAACAGCTCACAGAAGTGTGCTTGTCTTTAGCACTCAGATGCCCAACTCCCAATGGGGTCTAAACCCAAATAAATCCATTTTACCCTGCATAAGGCTTATGCAGGGCAAACTCATAAATTGTTTGCCCTCTATAACATTGATAGAGAGAGATGCACAGTTGTTTGCTCCCCCAGGTATTAATACATACTCTGAGTAAATTACTAAGTAGAAAGTGATTTTATTAAATACAGACAGTAGGATTTAAGTGGTTCCAAGTAGTAACAGACAGAACAAAGTAAGTCACCAAGTAAAGTAAAATAAAATGCGCAAATCTATGTCTAATCAAAGTAAATACAGATAATCTCACCCTCAGAGATGCTTCAGTAAGTTTTTCTCAGACTGGACACCTTCCAGGCCTGGGCACAATTCTTTCCCCTGGTACAGCTTTTGTTCCAGCTCAGATGATAGCTAGGGGATTCTTCATGATGGGCTCCTCTCTCCCCTTTGTTCTGTTCCACCCCTTTATATATCTTTTGCATAAGGCGGGAACCCTTTGTCCCTCTGGGTTTCCAACCCCCCCTCACTGGAAAAGCACCAGGTTAAAGATGGATTCCAGTTCAGGTGACATGATCACAGGTCACTGCAAGACTTCATTACTCACTTGCCAGCACACACATATACAGGAAGACTCACAGGTAAAACACAGCCATCTGCAGACAATGGTCCTTGTTAATGGGAGTTATCAAGATTCCAACCATCATTAATAGGCCCTCAGAGTTGTATTTCATATTTCTAGTTTTAGATACAAGAGTGGTACATTTATACAAATCAGATGATCATACTCAGTAGATTATAAGCTTTGTAATGATACCTTACAAGAGACCTTTTGCATGAAGCATATCCCAGTTACGTTATATTCACTTATTACCATATTTTTCTAAAACTATCCCAGTTACATTATATTAACTTATTATCATGTTTTTATAAAACCATATAGACTGCACAACGTCACAGTTTGGTTTGGGTTTTTGTTTGTTTGTTTGTTTAGTTACATGTATTAATAGGATTGCCATGTTCTATCATGTATCATACAGGGCGGTATCACTGTATGCTGTATTAACGCGATTAACTGTAATACACTGTATTAGCGTGTATGCCGTACGTAAATCTTCTTGCTTATGATGACTCCTTGTGATGAATTACACTATTTGGTGGGCAGAGAGTATAATCAATAGACTGCAAATCAGTATTTTAAACCCACTTCTGGGTAGCAAAAAACCTCTTCTACTCAAATGCCCTAGTTTAGTCTCACTAGTGTATGAAATGAAGAACAGCTTGTGATGAACAGGCAGTATCTGCACTGTAGAGGGTGGAACCTGGAGGAGCTGCACTGCCCCAGCGGAAGTTCTAGGTTCCAATGCACTTCACTTTACATGCCTAAGATGATATGAATCTGCAGCATCTCTCCTGGAGGCATAGCAAGAACTGCCTACTTAAGACAACAGAATAAATAATGGAAAACATGGCCCTTTCACATTGACTTGATGCTTTTCTTAATTTGTATGTAAGGTGCCCTGTAACTGTGATGCTGGGCAGCACCCACTTGTGGCCTTAGGTTACAACTCACCCCACTGCCGGTCTTAGCAGGTATGCCTCTCTCTGAGGTCCGGTATAATGGGAATTTGGCCCTCCAGCCAAAGTGCCCTTCAGTGCTGCCTTTCTGGAGCACTGGGGTTCAAAGGTAATCAGAAACAAAACCAAACTCAAAAATAGAGTTGTCCCATGAACCTTAAGTGGCTGCCCACCTTCTGTTCAGGGGTGGTCTTTCAGAGTATGTGTATGCTGCAAATAAACAGCTGTGGCTGGCCTGTGTCAGCTGGCTTGGGATGTGGGGCTGTAAAATTGTGTTGTAGATGTTTGGGCTTGGTCTGTAGCCCAAGATCTGGGATGCTGCAAGGAGGTGGGGGGAGCATCTCAGAACCCAGTCTCCAGCCTACATTACAGTTTTACAGTCCTGCAGCTTGAGCCTCACAAGCCCGAGTCAGCTTATGCAGGCCAGCCACAGCTGTTTAATTGTAGCATAGACATGCCCTCAGACAGCCTGTGCTCCTGCAAATTCCCTCCCTCCCTGGGCCTGGTTGTCCCTTCTTGGAGGGCTAATCTAGCTGCTAAGTGAGCTGCATCTCAGGGCTGAAATCTGGCTTCTCTCCCATCCCAAGTCAGTACCGCCCCTTAGCTCTGCTCTGCACAACTGACATTGGCTGTAGATGTAGTGGGGTGGGGTCAACTGGCTTTTCTTAGACTCTCCACTGGCAATGAAAGGAGTATCAGTCTCTCTAATCTCCTGGTTGCCAGTGTGGGGCCTTTCTGCCCCATCACATGCCCTGATACCATTGTGATGACACAATAAAAATACCTAAATCCTTAGATTATAAGGCCAGAAGGGACCACTGTAGTCATCCAGTCTGACCTCCTGTATAACGCAGGCCATAGGACTCCCCTGAATTAATTCCTGTTTGAACTAGAGCATATCTTTTAGAAAAACGTCCAATCTTGATTTTAAAACATCCAGTGATGGAAAATCCACCACAACCCGTGGTAAATTGTCCCAGTAGTTAATTACCCTTGCTATTAAAAATGTGCTCCTTATTTCCAGGGCCAGCTCCAGGGTTTTGGCTGCCCCAAGCAGCCAAACAAAAAAAAACAAAACAAACAAACAAAAAAAGTCGCGATCGCGATCTGCGGCGGCAATTCGGCGGGAGGTCCTTCGCTCCGAGCAGGAGTGAGGGACCGTCCGCCGAATTGCCGCCGAACAGCTTGACGTGCCACCTCTCTCCGAAGTGGCCGCCCCAAGCACCGGCTTGGTAAGCTGGTGCCTGGAGCCGGCCCTGCTTATTTCTAATCTGAATGTGTTTAGGTAACTTCTTTTGGAGCAAAATTAATCTGAATTGCAATAAAATGACAAAATAAGTAACCTGAAAGTGAGATAAACTTACTTACATTGCAATCTTTTTCAGTTCAGGAGTGTCTTTTTGTTGTTTGTACAGTACCTTGCACAATGAAACTCTAATTCATGGCTGTGGCCCTACCCGCTACTGCAATACAAATAAATAAGGTAACTTATGGCAGTGACACTTATTAATGGTTTTTGAGTGATGAAATAAAATCATGAGCCACATAGGCCTTTGAAACCCATTAACATTAAATATCACATGAAAAGCAAAATGGTCCCTGCTGAGGAAACACTTAACTAGGTAAGTAAGTAAGTAGACCCAGGCAGAGAAGAAAGCACCAGACACAGCCAAAGAAGTACTTGTAGCATGACCCTCAGAGCAAACCTAAAGTGTGTTTTGGGGCACAGTGTTGGCTGAAAGAGGCTTGGAACTGTGAGCAAAGAAAGTGCCTCCTGCTTGAGTCTTACTGTGTTTAGGGAAGTGTGGCTTTGTACATTTTTTGTAAATAAACAGCATTGCAGCAAAGAAATACCTGAATCCATCATCATTCTTTTTTTTTATCCCTGTGGAAACAACCCACAAGCAGGGCCGGCTTTAGGCCAATTCCACCAATTCCCCCGAATCGGGGCCCGCGCCTAAGAGGGCCCCGCACCCAGTGGCAGGGCCGCCCAGAGTGGGGGGCAAGTGGCAGAGAATCCCTTCCCTGGCTAGAGGCGCCTTTTTAATTTTTACTCACCCAGCGGTGCTCCAGGACTTTGGCGGCACTTTGGAGCAAGTGAAGGAACCGCCACCAAAGTCTAGGAGCGCCGCCCGGTGAGTACAAGCCCCACGTGGGTTGTTTTTTTTTAGTCATCCCTGTGGGGGCCCTGTCAAAACTGTTCGAATTGGGCCCCACACTTCCTAAAGCCGGCCCTGGGTGTGGGGCAAGGAGCTGGGACACTGCGCGGTGGGTCACTGTCTGGCCCAGGCCCTTCCTAGCCAGAGGCCGAGGCCGAGGCATTTCCTTCAGCTCACGTTCCGCTGCAGCTTGGCCACGGGCCCCCATAGCCACTAGCCCAGCCAGGGATCCCAAGTGGGGATTGTCACGGCTGGCTCCTCCCTGCCGCCAGCAGCTCTTCACTGCCAGGGAATTCCTGAAATCCTGTGTGCCCCTCCCCCACCCACCTCCTGGGGCTGTGAGTGCCCCCCCGGGACAGCCCCTCCCCCGAGCTCTGAGTGCCCCTGGCCAGTCCCTCCCCTCAGCCCCCCCCCCACTTCCTGGGGCTCTGAGTGCCCTCAGCCTGTCCCCCTCCCACACCCCGGGGCTGAGTGACCTTGGCCAACCCCCGTCCCTTCAGGAGGAACTCCCAGTACCCACCCAGCCCCCACACCTCAGGGTTCCCCTCCCTGCGGCTCTGTGGCCATACCCCCACCAGGGCCGGCTTTAGGCCAATTCAACCAATTCCCCTGAATCGGGCCCCGGGCCCAAGCCCCGGTACGGTGTACTGGCAAGAGCCAGTGCGCTGTACCAGGGTGGCCCGGCTTCCCCAGGGGGCAATTTAAAGGACCTAGGGCTCCCAGCAGGGGCCGGAGCCCCAGGCCCTTTAAATTGCTACCAGACCCCCACTGCTGGAGCCCTGGGGTAGGGCTGTGGGGCTCTGGGGGCTATTTAAAAAGTCCGGGACTCCCGCTGCCTCTACCGCCCTGGCCCTTTAAATAGCCGCTGGAGCCCCGCTGCTTCCCCAGGGCTCCCGCGGCTATTTAAAGGGCCGGGGCGGTAGAAGCAGGGGAGCCCTGGGCCCTTTAAATAGCCCCCAGAGCCCTGGGATAGCGGGGGACTCGGGGGCTATTTAAAGGGCCAGGGCTCCAGCTGCCTCTGCTGCACCCCGTCCCCGCACCAGCCCCGCCCCCCTGCCCTGCCTGCAGCCAGCCCTGCACCCCCTGCGCACAGCCAGCCTCTGCTGCACCCCCTGCCCTGTCTCCAGGCAACCCCTGCCGCACCCCCCTGCGGCCCTGCCCAAAGCCAGCCAGCCCCACACCCCTTGCCCTGCCTGCAGCCAGACCCTACCTCCAGTGAGCCCCTGCCCTGCCTCCAGCCAGCCCCATGTCCACTGGTGCCCTGCAGTTCCCAGGGCAGTAACCCTGCACACCTGCTTCAATGAGGGGGGCAGGGAGCAGCTGGGACCCACACATGTGCACACCACTAGGGTGACCAGACAGAAAGTGTGAAAAATCGGGACAGGGGGTGGGGGATAAATAGGATCCTATAAGAAAAAGACCCAAAAATCAGGACATCTGGTCACCCTAGCACACCCTCAGGGAGTGGCGGGGACCCACACACGTGAAACGGAGCTCATTAATAACCGATCAACAGCATATATGATGCAATGTACATAATATATAATTTTATTATTTATATAGTTATGGAAAGTAAATAATACATGGAAGAAATGAAAGGCTTTTTTTTACATTATTTTTTTTGTTAGTCATCCCTGCCGGGGCCCCGCCAAAAATGTTCGAATTGGGCCCCGCCCTTCCTAAAGCCGGCCCTGCTGGAGAAAACAGGAGGATTCAGTCAGCAGGGGCTGCCGATCCGTCCCATTCACCAGGGCTGCCATCCTGCGGCTTCAGCATTAGTGGCTGGGGTGACTTGGGGAAAGG